>NW_024609808.1:237500-252500 GCF_018296145.1 Oncorhynchus tshawytscha
GAGGAAAGATGGTAGTAGGGAATAAAGATGGTAGTAGGGAATAAAGATGGTAGTAGAGAGGAAAGATGGTAGCAGGGAATAAAGATGGTAGTAGGGAATAAAGATGGTAGTAGGGAGGAAAGATGGTAGTAGGGAATAAAGATGGTAGTAGGGAATAAAGATGGTAGTAGGGAGGAAAGATGGTAGTAGGGAATAAAGATGGTAGTAGGGAATAAAGATGGTAGTAGGGAATAAAGATGGTAGTAGGGAATAAAGATGGTAGGAGAGAGGAAAGATGGTAGTAGGGAATAAAGATGGTAGTAGGGAGGAAAGATGGTAGTAGGGAATAAAGATGGTAGTAGGGAGGAAAGATGGTAGTAGGGAGGAAAGATGGTAGTAGGGAATAAAGATGGTAGTAGGGAATAAAGATGGTAGTAGGGAATAAAGATGGTAGGAGAGAGGAAAGATGGTAGTAGGGAATAAAGATGGTAGTAGGGAGGAAAGATGGTAGTAGGGAATAAAGATGGTAGTAGGGAGGAAAGATGGTAGTAGGGAGGAAAGATGGTAGTAGGGAATAAAGATGGTAGTAGAGAGGAAAGATGGTAGTAGGGAGGAAAGATGGTAGTAGGGAATAAAGATGGTAGTAGGGAATAAAGATGGTAGTAGGGAATAAAGATGGTAGTATGGAATAAAGATGGTAGTAGGGAATAAAGATGGTAGTAGGGAATAAAGATGGTAGTAGGGAATAAAGATGGTAGTAGGGAATAAAGATGGTAGTAGGGAATAAAGATGGTAGTAGGGAATAAAGATGGTAGTAGAGAGGAAAGATGGTAGTAGGGAGGAAAGATGGTAGTAGGGAATAAAGATGCTAGGAGAGAGGAAAGATGGTAGTAGGGAATAAAGATGGTAGTAGGGAATAAAGATGGTAGTAGAGAGGAAAGATGGTAGCAGGGAATAAAGATGGTAGTAGGGAATAAAGATGGTAGTAGGGAATAAAGATGGTAGTAGAGAGGAAAGATGGTAGTAGGGAGGAAAGATGGTAGTAGGGAGGAAAGATGGTAGTAGGGAGGAAAGATGGTAGTAGGGAGGAAAGATGGTAGTAGGGAGGAAAGATGGTAGTAGGGAGGAAAGATGGTAGTAGGGAATAAAGATGGTAGTAGAGAGGAAAGATGGTAGTAGGGAATAAAGATGGTAGTAGGGAATAAAGATGGTAGTAGGGAATAAAGATGGTAGTAGGGAGGAAAGATGGTAGTAGGGAGGAAAGATGGTAGTAGGGAGGAAAGATGGTAGTAGGGAGGAAAGATGGTAGTAGGGAGGAAAGATGGTAGTAGGGAGGAAAGATGGTAGTAGGGAGGAAAGATGGTAGTAGGGAGGAAAGATGGTAGTAGGGAGGAAAGATGGTAGTAGGGAGGAAAGATGGTAGTAGGGAATAAAGATGGTAGTAGGGAGGAAAGATGGTAGTAGGGAGGAAAGATGGTAGTAGGGAATAAAGATGGTAGTAGGGATTTAAAGATGGTAGTAGGGAGGAAAGATGGTAGTAGGGAGGAAAGATGGTAGTAGGGATAAAGATGGTAGTAGGGAGGAAAGATGGTAGTAGGGAGGAAAGACGGGTAGATTGGTTATTAACTGTGTTAACAGCTGAAGAACAGACCAGGAGAAAATGTGTGATCACTGCATGCCATGTGTTTTATGACTAGAGTGAGGGTTGTATTAGTTTAGAGGTCTGGCTGTATAAGAGAGATAGTAGGGAATAAAGATGGTAGTAGGGAGGAAAGATGGTAGTAGGGAGGAAAGATGGTAGTAGGGAGGAAAGATGGTAGTAGGGAGGAAAGATGGTAGTAGGGAGGAAAGATGGTAGTAGGGAGGAAAGATGGTAGTAGGGAGGAAAGATGGTAGTAGGGAGGAAAGATGGTAGTAGGGAGGAAAATTGGTAGTAGGGAGTGAAGATGCTAGTCCAGAGGAAAGATGTTCTCTAGCATTTTCTCTCTCTCTTTCTCTGCTCACAATCCCAAAGCGGAACTGGGATCTTAGCAAGAAAAGCAAACCAAGACCTTTAGAGTTAAACAGTAACCCGAACACACCATAACATCAACACACAGTAACAAAAACACCATCCTCCCGGAGCAGGATGAAGTTGCCCCTAGACGCTGATCTTGGGTCAGTTTTCTATTTTCCCCACTCATTTATTTAAGATACTCTTTGGTCGTAGTCCAATGACCGAACGTCAATGGCAACGGTCAAACACTCAGGCATTCAGACGATTTCTTTAGGTGCCAGAGAGTCCCATAAAAGAAACATTCTTTGGTATGGATTACCTTTGACCTTAGTACAACATGGCATGTGACCTGATGCCTTCTGGGATCCGGTGTTGCGGTCCCTGGAGAGGTCAAGCCTTGTTTCAGGGGTCAACTATCCTCCAACTTTGCTTCCTGTTGTGTGGGGCTCGTTGGATCAGGAGTAGGCTCAAAAAGGGTGCAAACCGCGACAAATGAAGCCTGCTGGGTATTTGCGAAGTGTCATGAACTGTTGTGAGTTTGTTTCTTTGTATCATATTTCAACCAGTCTATTTTAAACGGAAACGTGCTGTTTTTCCGTAGCGAGAGCAGGACGTCAACATTGGGGAAGGTGAATAATATTATATTAATTAACCTTATGGCTAAAACGCTGATTCTCAATGAACTAAATTACTGTACAACATCATCTTTCCAGGTATCCCAGCAAACATACGCCAAGACAGATGTGTCATGTGCGGACAAAAGGATAGTCACAAACCTAACATCTTTAAGTTCAGAGGTGTAGGGTGTGAGAAAAGTTTCTAAAGCAATTAGAGACATGGGGGAGGATTGAGAGGAGGACGGGGGCACTGGCGTGGGAATCCCCAGTTACTTCGACTGGAACAGTGGCCAGATGAATGCACTTCAGGGTCCGGGTGATGATTGGTTATGTAACTCTGTGTCCCGACACAGCTGAAGAACAGACCAGGGAGAAAATGTGTGATCGACTGCATGCCATGTGTTTTATTTTGGATTTGGGGAAGAAGTCTAGAGTGAGGGTTGTGTATTAGTTTAGAGGTCTGTGTATAAACAGAGAGAAGAGGTTTAGGGCTCTGTGTATGAACAGAGAGAAGAGGTTTAGGGCTCTGTGTATAAACAGAGAGAAGAGGTTAGGGGTCTGTGTATAAACAGAGAGAAGAGGTTTAGGGCTCTGTGTATAAACAGAGAGAAGAGGTTTAGAGGTCTGTGTATAAACAGAGAGAAGAGGTTTAGAGGTCTGTGTATAAACAGAGAGAAGAGGTTTAGGGTCTGTGTATAAACAGAGAGAAGAGGTTTAGGTCTGTTTAAACAGAGAGAAGAGGTTTAGAGGTCTGTGTATAAACAGAGAGAAGAGGTTTAGAGGTCTGTGTATAAACAGAGAGAAGAGGTTTAGGGTCTGTGTATAAACAGAGAGAGAGTTTAGAGGTCTGTGTATAAACAGAGAGAAGAGGTTTAGGGTCTGTGTATAAACAGAGAGAAGAGGTTTAGAGGTCTGTGTATAAACAGAGAGAAGAGGTTTAGAGGTCTGTGTATAAACAGAGAGAAGAGGTTTAGAGGTCTGTGTATAAACAGAGAGAAGAGGTTTAGGGGTCTGTGTATAAACAGAGAGAAGAGGTTTAGGGGTCTGTGTATAAACAGAGAGAAGAGGTTTAGAGGTCTGTGTATAAACAGAGAGAAGAGGTTTAGAGGTCTGTGTATAAACAGAGAGAAGAGGTTTAGGGTCTGTGTATAAACAGAGAGAAGAGGTTTAGGGGTCTGTGTATAAACAGAGAGAAGAGGTTTAGAGGTCTGTGTATAAACAGAGAGAAGAGGTTTAGGGTCTGTGTATAAACAGAGAGAAGAGGTTTAGGGTCTGTGTATAAACAGAGAGAAGAGGTTTATAAACAGAGAGAAGAGGTTTAGGGTCTGTGTATAAACAGAGAGAAGAGGTTTAGAGGTCTGTGTATAAAAAGAAGAGGTTTAGAGGTCTGTGTATAAAGAGAGAGAAGAGGTTTAGGGTCTGTGTATAAACAGAGAGAAGAGGTTTAGGGTCTGTGTATAAACAGAGAGAAGAGGTTTAGGGGTCTGTGTATAAACAGAGAGAAGAGGTTTAGGGTCTGTGTATAAACAGAGAGAAGAGGTTTAGGGGTCTGTGTATAAACAGAGAGAAGAGGTTTAGGGTCTGTGTATAAACAGAGAGAAGAGGTTTAGGGGTCTGTGTATAAACAGAGAGAAGAGGTTTAGGGTCTGTGTATAAACAGAGAGAAGAGGTTTAGGGTCTGTGTATAAACAGAGAGAAGAGGTTTAGGGTCTGTGTATAAACAGAGAGAAGAGGTTTAGAGGTCTGTGTATAAACAGAGAGAAGAGGTTTAGGGTCTGTGTATAAACAGAGAGAAGAGGTTTGTATAAACAGAGAGAAGAGGTTTAGAGGGTCTGTGTATAAACAGAGAGAAGAGGTTTAGGGGTCTGTGTATAAACAGAGAGAAGAGGTTTAGGGTCTGTGTATAAACAGAGAGAAGAGGTTTAGGGTCTGTGTATAAACAGAGAGAAGAGGTTTAGAGGTCTGTGTATAAACAGAGAGAAGAGGTTTAGGGTCTGTGTATAAACAGAGAGAAGAGGTTTAGGGTCTGTGTATAAACAGAGAGAAGAGGTTTAGGGTCTGTGTATAAACAGAGAGAAGAGGTTAGGGGTCTGTGTATAAACAGAGAGAAGAGGTTAGGGGTCTGTGTATAAACAGAGAGAAGAGGTTTAGGGTCTGTGTATAAACAGAGAGAAGAGGTTTAGAGGTCTGTGTATAAACAGAGAGAAGAGGTTTAGGGGTCTGTGTATAAACAGAGAGAAGAGGTTTAGGGGTCTGTGTATAAACAGAGAGAAGAGGTTTAGAGGTCTGTGTATAAACAGAGAGAAGAGGTTTAGAGGTCTGTGTATAAACAGAGAGAAGAGGTTTAGGGCTCTGTGTATAAACAGAGAGAAGAGGTTTAGGGGTCTGTGTATAAACAGAGAGAAGAGGTTTAGGGCTCTGTGTATAAACAGAGAGAAGAGGTTTAGGGTCTGTGTATAAACAGAGAGAAGAGGTTTAGAGGTCTGTGTATAAACAGAGAGAAGAGGTTTAGGGGTCTGTGTATAAACAGAGAGAAGAGGTTTAGAGGGTCTGTGTATAAACAGAGAGAAGAGGTTTAGGGTCTGTGTATAAACAGAGAGAAGAGGTTTAGAGGTCTGTGTATAAACAGAGAGAAGAGGTTTAGAGGTCTGTGTATAAACAGAGAGAAGAGGTTTAGGGGTCTGTGTATAAAGAGAGTCTGTGTATAAAAGAGGTTTAGGGTCTGTGTATAAACAGAGAGAAGAGGTTTAGGGTCTGTGTATAAACAGAGAGAAGAGGTTTAGGGTCTGTGTATAACAGAGAGAAGAGGTTTAGAGGTCTGTGTATAAACAGAGAGAAGAGGTTAGGGGTCTGTGTATAAACAGAGAGAAGAGGTTAGGGGTCTGTGTATAAACAGAGAGAAGAGGTTTAGGGCTCTGTGTATAGATAGAGAGAAAAGGTTTAGGGGTCTGTGTATAAACAGAGAGAAGGGGTTTAGAGGTCTGTGTATAAACAGAGAGAAGAGGTTTAGGGGTCTGTGTATAAACAGAGAGAAGAGGTTTAGAGGTCTGTGTATAAACAGAGAGAAGAGGTTTAGAGGTCTGTGTATAAACAGAGAGAAGAGGTTTAGAGGTCTGTGTATAAACAGAGAGAAGAGGTTTAGAGGTCTGTGTATAAACAGAGAGAAGAGGTTAAGGGTCTGTGTATAAACAGAGAGAAGAGGTTTAGGGTCTGTGTATAAACAGAGAGAAGAGGTTTAGAGGTCTGTGTATAAACAGAGAGAAGAGGTTTAGGGTCTGTGTATAAACAGAGAGAAGAGGTTTAGGGGTCTGTGTATAAACAGAGAGAAAGAGGGTCTGGTTAAACAGAGAGAAGAGGTTTAGGGTCTGTATAAACAGAGAGAAGAGGTTTAGGGTCTGTGTATAAACAGAGAGAAGAGGTCTTTAGGGGTCTGTGTATAAACAGAGAGAAGAGGTTTAGGGGTCTGTGTATAAACAGAGAGAAGAGGTTTAGGGTCTGTGTATAAACAGAGAGAAGAGGTTTAGGGTCTGTGTATAAACAGAGAGAAGAGGTTTAGGGGTCTGTGTATAAACAGAGAGAAGAGGTTTAGGGGTCTGTGTATAAACAGAGAGAAGAGGTTTAGGGGTCTGTGTATAAACAGAGAGAAGAGGTGTTAGAGGGGTCTGTGTATAAACAGAGAGAAGAGAGGGTCTGTGTATAAACAGAGAGAAGAGGTTTAGGGTCTGTGTATAAACAGAGAGAAGAGGTTTAGGGGTCTGTGTATAAACAGAGAGAAGAGGTTTAGGGGTCTGTGTATAAACAGAGAGAAGAGGTTTAGGGGTCTGTGTATAAACAGAGAGAAGAGTCTGTGTATTTAGGGGTCTGTGTATAAACAGAGAGAGAGGTTTAAGGGTCTGTGTATAACAGAGAGAAGAGGTTTAGGGGTCTGTGTATAGACAGAGAGAAGAGGTTTAGGGTCTGTGTATAAACAGAGAGAAGAGGTTTAGGGTCTGTGTATAAACAGAGAGAAGAGGTTTAGGGGTCTGTGTATAAACAGAGAGAAGAGGTTTAGGGTCTGTGTATAAACAGAGAGAAGAGGTAAACAGAGAGAAGGGGTCTGTGTATAAACAGAGAGAAGAGGTTTAGGGGTCTGTGTATAACAGAGAGAAGTCTGGTTAAACAGAGAGAAGGGGTCTGTGTATAAACAGAGAGAAGAGGTTTAGGGGTCTGTGTATAAACAGAGAGAAGAGGTTTAGGGTCTGTGTATAGACAGAGAGAAGAGGTTTAGGGTCTGTGTATAAACAGAGAGAAGAGGTTTAGGGGTCTGTGTATAGACAGAGAGAAGAGGTTTAGGGGTCTGTGTATAGACAGAGAGAAGAGTTTAGGGGTCTGTGTATAAACAGAGAGAAAAGAGGTTTAGGGGTCTGTGTATAGACAGAGAGAAGAGGTTTAGGGGTCTGTGTATAGACAGAGAGAAGAGGTCTTTAAACAGAGAGAAGGGTCTGTGTATAGACAGAGAGAAGAGTTTAAGGGGTCTGTGTATAGTTTACAGAGAGAAGAAGGGTCTGTGTATAGACAGAGAGAAGAGGTTTAAGGGGTCTGTGTATAGACAGAGAGAAGAGGTTTAAGGGGTCTGTGTATAGACAGAGAGAAGAGGTAAGGGGTCTGTGTATAAACAGAGAGAAGAGGGTCTAGGGTGTATAGACAGAGAGAAGAGGTTTAGGGGTCTGTGTATAGACAGAGAGAAGAGGTTTAGGGTCTGTGTATAGACAGAGAGAAGAGTTTAGGGTCTGTGTATAAACAGAGAGAAGAGGTTTAGGGGTCTGTGTATAGACAGAGAGAAGAGGTTTAGGGGTCTGTGTATAAACAGAGAGAAGAAGAGGTCTGTGTATAAACAGAGAGAAGAGTTTAGGGTCTGTGTATAAACAGAGAGAAGAGGTTTAGAGGGGTCTGTGTATAGACAGAGAGAAGAAGAGGTTTAGGGGTCTGTGTATAGACAGAGAGAAGAGGGTCTGTGTATAGACAGAGAGAAGAGTTTAGGGTCTGTGTATAAACAGAGAGAAGAGGTTTAGGGGTCTGTGTATAGACAGAGAGAAGAGTTTAGGGGTCTGTGTATAGACAGAGAGAAGAGGTTTAAGGGGTCTGTGTATAGACAGAGAGAAGAGGTCTTTAGAGAGGGTCTGTGTATAAACAGAGAGAAGAGGTTTAAGGGGTCTGTGTATAGACAGAGAGAAGAGGTTTAGGGGTCTGTGTATAAACAGAGAGAAGAGTTTAGGGTCTGTGTATAGACAGAGAGAAGAGGTTTAGAAGGGTCTGTGTATAAACAGAGAGAAGAGGTTTAAGGGGTCTGTGTATAGACAGAGAGAAGAGGTTTAAGGGGTCTGTGTATAAACAGAGAGAAGAGGTTTAGGGTCTGTGTATAGACAGAGAGAAGAGGTTTGTATAGACAGAAGGGTCTGTGTATAGACAGAGAGAAGAGGTTTAAGGGGTCTGTGTATAGACAGAGAGAAGAGGTTTAGGGGTCTGTGTATAGACAGAGAGAAGAGGTTTAGGGTCTGTGTATAGACAGAGAGAAGAGGTTTAGGGGTCTGTGTATAAACAGAGAGAAGAGGTTTAGGGGTCTGTGTATAGACAGAGAGAAGAGGTTTAGGGGGCTGTGTATAGACAGAGAGAAGAGGTTTAGGGGTCTGTGTATAGACAGAGAGAAGAGGTTAAGGGGTCTGTGTATAGACAGAGAGAAGAGGTTTAGGGGTCTGTGTATAGACAGAGAGAAGAGGTTTAGGGGTCTGTGTATAGACAGAGAGAAGAGGTTTAGGGGTCTGGGTAAGACAGAGAGAAGAGGTTTAGGGTATAGACAGAGAGAAGAGGTTTAGGGGTCTGTGTATAGACAGAGAGAAGAGGTTTAGGGTCTGTGTATAGACAGAGAGAAGAGGTTTAGGGGTCTGTGTATAGACAGAGAGAAAGAGGTCTGTGTATAAACAGAGAGAAGGGGTCTGTGTATAGACAGAGAGAAGAGAGGTCTGTGTATAGACAGAGAAGAGGTTAAGGGGTCTGTGTATAGACAGAGAGAAGAGGTTTAGGGGTCTGTGTATAGACAGAGAGAAGAGCTTAAGGGGTCTGTGTATAGACAGAGAGAAGAGTTTAAGGGGTCTGTGTATAGACAGAGAGAAGAGTTTAAGGGGTCTGTGTATAGACAGAGAGAAGAGTTTAGGGGTCTGTGTATAGACAGAGAGAAGAGGTTAAGGGGTCTGTGTATAGACAGAGAGAAGAGTTTAAGGGGTCTGTGTATAGACAGAGAGAAGAGGTTTAAGGGGTCTGTGTATAGACAGAGAGAAGAGGTTAAGGGGTCTGTGTATAGACAGAGAGAAGAGTTTAAGGGGTCTGTGTGTAGACAGAGGGAAGAGCTTTAGTGGGCTGTGTATAGACAGAGAGAAGAGTTTAAGGGGTCTGTGTATAGACAGAGAGAAGAGTTTAAGGGGTCTGTGTATAGACAGAGAGAAGAGCTTTAGTGGGCTGTGTATAGACAGAGAGAAGAGGTTAAGGGGTCTGTGTATAGACAGAGAGAAGAGGTTTAGGGGTCTGTGTATAGACAGAGAGAAGAGGTTTAGGGGTCTGTGTATAGACAGAGAGAAGAAGGTCTGTGTATAGACAGAGAGAAGAGGTCTAGGGTGTGTAGACAGAGAGAAGAGCTTAAAGGGTCTGTGTATAGACAGAGAGAAGAGTTTAGGGGTCTGTGTATAGACAGAGAGAAGAGGTTAAGGGGTTATAAACAGAGAGAAGGGTCTGTGTATAGACAGAGAGAAGAGGTTTAAGGGGTCTGTGTATAGACAGAGAAGAGGTTTAAGGGTCTGTGTATAGACAGAGAGAAGGGGTCTTAGGGTCTGTGTATAGACAGAGAGAAGAGGTTAAGGGGTCTGTGTATAGACAGAGAGAAGAGGTTTAGGGGTCTGTGTATAGACAGAGAGAAGAGTTTAAGGGGTCTGTGTATAGACAGAGAGAAGAGTTTAAGGGGTCTGTGTATAGACAGAGAGAAGAGGTTTAGGGGTCTGTGTATAGACAGAGAGAAGAGTTTAAGGGGTCTGTGTATAGACAGAGAGAAGAGGTTTAGGGGTCTGTGTATAGACAGAGAGAAGAGTTTAAGGGGTCTGTGTATAGACAGAGAGAAGAGGTTTAGGGGTCTGTGTATAGACAGAGAGAAGAGTTTAAGGGGTCTGTGTATAGACAGAGAGAAGAGGTTTAGTGGGCTGTGTATAAACAGAGAGAAGAGGTTAAGGGGTCTGTGTATAGACAGAGAGAAGAGGTTTAGGGGTCTGTGTATAGACAGAGAGAAGAGGTTTAGGGGTCTGTGTATAGACAGAGAGAAGAGCTTAAGGGGTCTGTGTATAGACAGAGAGAAGAGGTTAAGGGGTCTGTGTATAGACAGAGAGAAGAGTTTAAGGGGTCTGTAAACAGTAAGAGTTTAGGGTCTGTGAGACAGAGAAGAGGTTTAGGGTCTGTGTATAGACAGAGAGAAGAGGTTTAGTGGGTCTGTGTATAGACAGAGAGAAGAGGTTTTTGTATAGACAGAGAGAAGGGGTCTGTGTATAGACAGAGAGAAGAGGTTTAGGGGTCTGTGTATAGACAGAGAGAAGAGGTTTAGGGGTCTGTGTATAGACAGAGAGAAGAGGTTTAGGGGTCTGTGTATAGACAGAGAGAAGAGTTTAAAGGGTCTGTGTATAGACAGAGAGAAGAGAGCTGTGTTAACAGGGTCTGTGTATAGATAGAAGAGAGAAGAGTTTAAGGGGTCTGTGTATAGACAGAGAGAAGAGTTTAAGGGGTCTGTGTATAGACAGAGAAGAGTTTAGGGGTCTGTGTAAACAGATAGAAGAGAGGGTCTGGGGTCTGTGTATAGACAGAGAGAAGAGTTTAGGGGTCTGTGTATAGACAGAGAAAGAGTCTGTTTAGAGAGAAGGGTCTGTGTATAGACAGAGAGAAGAGGTTAAGGGGTCTGTGTATAGACAGAGAGAAGAGGTTTAAGGGGTCTGTGTATAGACAGAGAGAAGAGTTTAAGGGGTCTGTGTATAGACAGAGAGAAGAGTTTAAGGGGTCTGTGTATAGACAGAGAGAAGAGGTTTAGGGGTCTGTGTATAGACAGAGAGAAGAGGTTAAGGGGTCTGTGTATAGACAGAGAGAAGAGCTTAAGGGGTCTGTGTATAGACAGAGAGAAGAGCTTAAGGGGGCTGTGTATAGACAGAGAGAAGAGGTTTAGTGGGCTGTGTATAGACAGAGAGAGGAGAAATGAAGGGGCCCATCCCAGCTGGTTGTGGTAGTATGTGGATTATACTGGGATGGATAATGGACTTTGTTATGGGGCAGACTGCAGGCTTCCCAGGCCCTATCGCCCTCCTGCTAACACTAACCAGATGCTGCTATGAGTGGGTCTGCTGAGGGTCTGCTGAGAGGGTTGATGTTGTCAACACACACACATAGGAAGTGCAAGCAGACACAGGCAGCCATACATACACAAAAACACGCACATGAACGGACACACAGATGGATGTTGGCCTGAGAAAGACAGTAGAGAGCCCAGATTATTGGCCCTAGACAAACCTGATGTTACACAAGTTGTAGTTGATTGTTGTCAGCTTTGACAGAGAAATTTATCCAATGTTTTATGGGTCTACATGAGATGTATTTGATGAAAACCACATGGTTCTGACTGTTTTTTGTTTACTTTAATGAGTGAAAGTAGCTGAACATGTGACAGTAAAATAGATATTCTTTCTTCCTGTACTCTGCCCCCTCATTCTCTCTTTCTCTTCTCCCTATCTCCATCCCTCTCACTCTCTTTCCTACCTCCCTCCTTCCCTCTCCTCTCTCCTCCCTCCATCCCTCCCCTGTCTTTCACTCCTTGCCTCCCCCTCTCTCTCCCTCTCCCTCTCTCTTCTTGCCTCCATCTCTCTCCTCCCTTCCTCCATCCATCCATCCATCCCCCTCCCTCCATCCACCCCTCTCACTCTCTCTAACTCCATCCCTCTCCCCCCTTGCCTCCATCTCTCTCCTCCCTTCCTCCATCCATCCCCCTCCCTCCCTCCATCCACCCCTCTCACTCTCTCTAACTCCATCCCTCTCCCCTCCTTGCCTCCATCTCTCTCCTCCCTTCGTCCATCCATCCCCCTCCCTCCCTCCATCCACCCCTCTCACTCTCTCTAACTCCATCCCCTCCCTCCTTGCCTCCATCTCTCTCCTCCCTTCCTCCATCCATCCCCCTCCCTCCCTCCATCCCACCCCTCTCACTCTCTCTAACTCCATGAGTTACACAAGTTGTAGTTGATTGTTGTCAGCTTTGACAGAGAAATTTATCCAATGTTTTATGGGTGTACCTCTCCCTCCTTGCCTCCATCTCTCTCCTCCCTTCGTCCATCCATCCCCCTCCCTCCCTCCATCCACCCCTCTCACTCTCTCTAACTCCATCCCTCTCCCTCCTTGCCTCCATCTCTCTCCTCCTCCATCCATCCATCCCCCTCCCTCCCTCCATCCACCCCTCTCACTCTCTCTAACTCCATCCCTCTCCCTCCTTGCCTCCATCTCTCTCCTCCTCCTTCGTCCATCCATCCCCCTCCCTCCCTCCATCCACCCCTCTCACTCTCTCTAACTCCATCCCTCTCCCTCCTTGCCTCCATCTCTCTCCTCCCTTCGTCCATCCATCCCCCTCCCTCCCTCCATCCACCCCCCTCTCATCCCTCTCCCTCCTGCCTCCATCTAACTCCATCCCTCCCTCCTCCTTGCCTCCATCTCTCTCCTCCCTCCTCCATCCTCCTCCATCCATCCCCCTCCCTCCCTCCATCCACCCCTCTCACTCTCTCTAACTCCATCCCTCTCCCTCCTTGCCTCCATCTCTCTCCTCCTTCGTCCATCCATCCCCCTCCCTCCCTCCATCCACCCCTCTCACTCTCTCTAACTCCATCCCTCTCCCTCCTTGCCTCCATCTCTCTCCTCCCTTCGTCCATCCATCCCCCTCCCTCCCTCCATCCACCCCTCTCACTCTCTCTAACTCCATAACCCATCCCTCCCTCCTTGCCTCCATCTCTCTCCTCCCTTCGTCCATCCATCCCCATCCCTCCCTCCCTCCCCTCCCTCCCTCCATCCACCCCTCTCACTCTCTCTAACTCCATCCCTCTCCCTCCTTGCCTCCATCTCTCTCCTCCCTTCCTCCATCCATCCCCCCCTCCCTCCCTCCATCCACCCCTCTCACTCTCTCTAACTCCATCCCTCTCCCTCCTTGCCTCCATCTCTCTCCTCCCTTCCTCCATCCATCCCCCTCCCTCCCTCCATCCCTCCCCTGTCTTTCACTCCTTCCCCCCCTCTCTCTCCCTCCTCCCTCTCCCTCCTTGCCTCCATCTCTCCTCCCTCCTCCATCCATCCCCCTCCCTCCCTCCATCCACCCCTCTCACTCTCTCTAACTCCATCCCTCTCCCTCCTTGCCTCCATCTCTCTCCTCCCTTCGTCCATCCATCCCCCTCCCTCCCTCCATCCACCCCTCTCACTCTCTCTAACTCCATCCCTCTTCTTCCTTGCCTCCATCTCTCTCCTCCCTTCCTCCATCCATCCCCCTCCCTCCCTCCATCCACCCCTCTCACTCTCTCTAACTCCATCCCTCTCCCTCCTTGCCTCCATCTCTCTCCTCCCTTCCTCCATCCATCCCCCTCCCTCCCTCCATCCACCCCTCTCACTCTCTCTAACTCCATCCCTCTCCCTCCTTGCCTCCATCTCTCTCCTCCCTCCTCCATCCATCCCCCTCCCTCCCTCCATCCACCCCTCTCACTCTCTCTAACTCCATCCCTCTCCCTCCTTGCCTCCATCTCTCTCCTCCCTTCCTCCATCCATCCCCCTCCCTCCCTCCATCCACCCCTCTCACTCTCTCTAACTCCATCCCTCTCCCCCTCTCTCTCTAGGTGTGGCGTGACGCAGGGACCCAGGTGTTTTTCTCCTACGCTGTATGTCAGGGGGTCCTCACCTCTCTGGGCAGCTACAACAAGTACAACAACAACTGTTACAAGTCAGTGTGACACACCACTGCACACAGCTTCCCCTTCAAAACTCTATTTGAATCGTCACATGAAAACAAAAACATTTTCAAGTATGTCAACTGTGCTTGATTTAGTTTGCGCTTTACGAAAGGAACCAATGGAATAGTCCCAAAAGTGAAAAACTGCACGTTTCTTTTCTTTTCAAACGGTATCCTCTCACATTGATTTAGAGTAGCCTGCTAGGTCCCTCTTGATGTTATTTGAATTGGATCACATAGACCTGGGTCAAACACATCATTATGTCACATGTTTTTCAACACTTGAGCTATGCTTGATATAGTTTGCTGTGTACAATAGAACCAATGGAATGGTCCCAAATGTGTAATCTCCACGCTAAGTCAAGAGCACCTGAAATACCTTCAAGTGTTAAGTTTGAACTAACTACAGCTAAAAGGACACTGGTAAGTGTAATTGATAATGTGTTTATTGTTCTTATGTACAGTACCCTCCTGTCAGGTCGCATAAGCAAACACATTTTACACACCTTGTTGTGTTGCAGGGAGTGATAGTGGTTTTACACACCATGTTGTGTTCCAGGGAGTGATAGTGGTTTTACACACCATGTTGTGTTGCAGGGAGTGATAGTGGTTTTACACACCATGTTGTGTTGCAGGGAGTGATAGTGGTTTTACACACCATGTTGTGTTCCAGGGAGTGATAGTGGTTTTACACACCATGTTGTGTTCCAGGGAGTGATAGTGGTTTTACACACCTTGTTGTGTTGCAGGGAGTGATAGTGGTTTTACACACCTTGTTGTGTTGCAGGGAGTGATAGTGGTTTTACACACCATGTTGTGTTGCAGGGTGATAGTGGTTTTACACACCTTGTTGTGTTCCAGGGAGTGATAGTGGTTTTACACACCATGTTGTGTTCCAGGGAGTGATAGTGGTTTTACACACCTTGAAGTGTTCCAGGGAGTGATAGTGGTTTTACACACCATGTTGTGTTCCAGGGAGTGATAGTGGTTTTACACACCATGTTGTGTTCCAGGGAGTGATAGTGGTTTTACACACCTTGTTGTGTTCCAGGGAGTGATAGTGGTTTTACACACCTTGTTGTGTTCCAGGGAGTGATAGTGGTTTTACACACCTTGTTGTGTTCCAGGGAGTGATAGTGGTTTTACACACCATGTTGTGTTCCAGGGAGTGATAGTGGTTTTACACACCATGTTGTGTTCCAGGGAGTGATAGTGGTTTTACACACCATGTTGTGTTCCAGGGAGTGATAGTGGTTTTACACACCATGTTGTGTTCCAGGGAGTGATAGTGGTTTTACACACCATGTTGTGTTCCAGGGAGTGATAGTGGTTTTACACACACACCATGTTGTGTTGCAGGGAGTGATAGTGTTTTTTACACA
>NW_024609808.1:257500-387500 GCF_018296145.1 Oncorhynchus tshawytscha
CTCATGGTCTCTCTCTCCCTCGTGGTCTGTCTCTCCCTCGTGGTCTCTCTCTTTCTCGTGGTCTGTCTCTCCCTCGTGGTCTCTCTCTCCCTCGTGGTCTGTCTCTCCCTTGTGGTCTCTCTCTCACTCGTGGTCTGTCTCTCCCTTGTGGTCTCTCTCTCCCTGGTGGTCTCTCTCTACCTCTTGGTCTCTCTCTCCCTAGTTGTCTGTCTCTCCTTCGTGGTCTCTCTCTCCCTCGTGGTCAGTCTCTCCCTCGTGATCTCTCTCTCCCTTGTGGTCTGTCTCTCCCTTGTAGTCTCTCTCTCACTCGTGGTCTGTCTCTCCCTTGTGGTCTCTCTCTCCCTGGTGGTCTCTCTCTCCCTCGTGGTCTCTCTCTCCCTAGTTGTCTGTCTCTCCCTTGTGGTCTCTCTCTCCCTTGTGGTCTCTCTCTCCCTCGTGGTCTGTCTCTCCCTGGTGGTCTCTCTCTCCCTCATGGTCTCTCTCTCCCTGGTGGTCTCTCTCTCCCTCGTGGTCTCTCTCTCCCTCCCTCTTCCTTCTAACTTTGCATTAAAACACCTATGTATTCCTTCTATCCACAAATGACAGTTGTTGATCACTATCTTTCTAAAACCCTTTTCAAAATACCGAGCCAAACTAAGCCGAGCTGTACTGGAATGGCCTGGAAAGCACAATTTGAAAATAAAATATCCCAGCCAGCACAGTACAGTTCGGGCTGGCCCTATAGTGGGAATCAGGTTTAAGTCGTCAGTATCCAAGGCTAACCTTCATCTCCACCTCTTCCTGGTTCTCCTCAGATCACCCTGGTGTATGACACACTGACCAGTTCATCAACCAATCTAAATCTAGAGTACGCACCTGGGCCCTGGGCCTCCCGAGTGGCCTCTCTCCTCATCCTCACCCCGCTGATGTGTATCCCTGTCTACATTCTGCTGTGTCTGTGGAGGGTGAGTGTCTATACCTCACCTACCGTCACTCCATCATCACCCACCAGGCACTTACTGGGTGTCTACTCATAGATGTCTTGGTTTAGGGGTGGGTGAGGGGAGGTGTATGTCTATATATTTTATTATCTGTGTGTGTGTGTGTGCGCGCGTCTGTGGGTGTGTGCATGAATGTGGGTATTGTGGTTTTTCTTCAGTGTTTTGACCATGTCCTTCCTCCCAGAATCCTAAAGGGATGACCACTGCCTCCAGTGACCTGCGCCAGGCACGGCCACACCAACCCAGACTCACCGTGTGTGAGCGTGTCATTATCGAGGGACAAGAGAAACCCCCCAGAAACGCAGGGGATCGGGATGAGAAGCTGGCCATGGAGGAGAACAGTGGAGTCTAGTGTTGATGACATCATAGAACCTCGACTGTCAGGGTGCCGGACTGCCTGGTTGGTCTATGGGTTGTATTCATTATGGCATCAGGTAGCCTAGCGGTTAAGAGTGTTGTGCCAGTAACCGAAAGGTTAGCTGGTTCGAATCCCCTAGCCAAAAAGGTAAAAAATCTGATGCGCCCTTGAGCAACGCACTTAACCTTAATTGTTCCTGTAAGTTGCTCTGGATAATAATGTCTGCTAAATAACTCAAATGTAAAAATTTGCCACCAAACAGAAGAAAAAGGACTAAAAAAGGAGGGACAACTTGAACTTGTTCAATAAAAAAAAGAAGCACATTTTCTATGAAATGCTTCGCTATGCTCTAAGAAATACAACCCAGGCTTCAACTGACCAGACTGAATGGCAGATACAGCAGGGCAAAGTCAACACCAACAAAACAAATGATTGACATTTCAGATGCATCATGCTACACATGTTTACACCTGCTCTTGAATATTCAGAGGAGTTTTCTCTCTGTTGTATCTGTTTTTGTTTACTTTTCCTCCTGGATTGTATTTTTTTATACCATTTTGATAACTGAGTCCAGAACCCTTTCATATACCTCATATGTTACGGAACCTTGTATGTTTCTATGTACTTGCCCCATAAACAACCTCCTCATAATAAATTAAAAGGTTTTCTGTATGTTTACTTGTAACCTTTATTTAACAAAAATTCCTATTGACAATGACGGCCTACACCGGCCAAACCCAGACGACGCTTGGCCAATTGTGCACTGACCTATGGGACTCCCAATCACAGCCGGTTGTGATACAGCCTGGATTCAAACCAGGGTGTCTGGAGTGACGCCTCTAGCACTGAGATGCAGTGCCTTAGACCGCTGCGCCACTCGGGAGACCCCAAATATGCTAATGACTGATACCCGTTGTATTATTCAACATATTTTCAGTATACATGGTGTCCATGTTGTTACTTTCCGTCGATATCTCGGTCTGAAACAGCAAGCGGCCAGGCTCAACTTGTTCCCACTGTCAATTACAAATCAATCTATTCTCAACAGGACTTTCCCCTGCTCCTACAACACAAAACAACATGTTGTTCACCAATACCATACCTCGCCCTCCCCTCTTGCCCATATGTACAGACCTGGGTTCAAATACTACTCTAAATCATTTCAAATAATTGATCTGTGCTTGATTGAGTTTGCCTGGCTTAATGGACCCATAGAATAGTCCCAACCTGTTAAACCCCGCCCAACTGGTACTCCAGGCAGACACTCTGCCTGGACACTCAAAGATTTCAAGTAATATTTGAACTGAGGTCTGACACTGTATGAACTTGGATAACCTACAGTATATTTGTTGGTGGGTACATATGTGATGTCACAGGGGGCACGGGAGGCGATGCCGGAATGGGATCCTATCGTCTCTTTCCTGGTTCTGTGTCTCTGTCATCAGGCCACTGCTCATCCGAGGCTGCCATCCATGTAATCTGAAGCGGCATTCAATTAACTGGCAATTCATCTATACGTCCTTGGGCTCCTCTCAATACCATCCGCACTGTGGAATTGTGGTACCTAACCTTGGGGCAACACCTCTCTGTCAGCCAATTAGAATCTGGGAGAGATTTTTTTGTTGTTGTCGTCAGGTAATTAAATATGAGGAAGTGGTTGTTGGGGGCCAATGAGAATGCTAGGCTTGTGTGAAGGATCCAGTCAGCAGGCCAATAAGAGGATGGGGATTACGGGTGGGGGAGTTATTTAAATTCAAACCACCATTTTGGATGGATGGGTTGGCTCCAGTTAAGGGCCCCTAGGGGCCTCAGGGAAACTGAGAACAAGAGGCCAGGAGGTCCATCCAACTAATTACAGTATCTGCTCATCCACATTGACTGATCATTCTATCCCCACTTCTTTCCATGCATACACACTAGAAGTAAAACATATGCTAAATATAGTATCTTCTCATTAGGCCATCACATCACTTTGGTGTCTAATTTGGAACCTGTGGAATATAGACCATTCTGGTACAACCAACCCTGGAATTGATCTAGTGTCAACAACACAATTGGCACTCCAAAGGCTAGCGTTCTGAACATTACCCTAACTAAACTGCACGAAGCTAACCAACTCCGCTACACCTGCACCAACAACATCCACGTTTTAAGTCAGTTCTGAATCCCTAACATTGTGCCATACTGCTGTCTGCAAATCACCAATGAGGATGCTTGTTCCCACATGTACCCAAACTAACAGTGAGGAGGCTGGTTCCCACATGTACCCAAACTAACAGTGAGGAGTCTGCAGTCCAAAATACATTGCTCTCTGATAGCTGTGACTTCACTGAATGAGAAATACGTTGAGTGTAAATTGTGTTTTGGACAGTGTGATACAGTGTAGTACAGGATGATCTCCGTTCCAGACTATCCTATCAACGGGACCTGAAAAACTGTAATATCCTATGCTTCTCAGAGTCATGGCTGAGCAAGGACATGAATATACATCTCACTGGTTTTTCTGTTCATAGTCAAGACCAGACGGCAGACTCGGGTAAGACGAAGGAAGGAGGGGTGTGTCTCTTTGTTAAGAACAGCTGGTGCACCATTTCTAATGTTTTTACTCGCCTGAGTTAAAATACCTCATTTATAAGCTGCAGACCATCCTATTTACAGTGAGTTTTCATCTATATTTTTCATATTTTTCAAACCAATGGTGGCACTAAGACCGCATACAATAATCTGTATAGGGACATAGACAAGAAACAAGAAAACGCTCATTCAGAGGCAACGTTTCCCAAGGCCGGGGATTTTAATGAAGGGAAACTGATTTTTTTTTAACCTCATTTTTATCACCTCTGCAACTAGAGGCGACAAAACTCTAAATCACTTTTACTCCACACAAAGAAACACATACAAGGCCGTCCATCACCTTCCCTTTGGGGAATAAGACCATAACTTTATCCTCCTGCTTACAAGCAAGTTGTCCAATGACTCTAATGCAAAGCTACAGACTGGAATATGTTCCGGGATTCATCCGATGACATTGAGAAGTTTACCACATCAGTCACCGGCTTCATTAATAAGTGCAACAACAACATCATCCCCATAGTTACCATACATACCCCAACCAGAAGCCATGGATTACAGGCAACGTCTGCACTGAGCTAAAGGCTAGAGCTGCCGCTTTCAAGGAGTGGGACACTAATCCGGTCTCGCTACAACCTCCGATAATTCACTAAACCTTGCTGGTTCTGGCGCTCAATGGATTTGGCAGGGCTTGCAAACTATCACAGATTACAAAGGGAAACCCTGCCACGAGCTTCCCAGCGATGTGAGCCTACTAGACAAGCCTTCTATGCTTGCTTCTCGGCATGCAACACTGAACCATGCACGAAAGCACCAGCTGTTCCGGACGATTGTGTGATCTCGCTTTCTGTAGCCGATGTGTGTAAGACCTTTCAACAGGTTAACATTAACAAGGCCGCGGGGCCAGACAGAATGGGGGAGAGGAGGGGCCACCTCAAGGCAGTAAGGGTAGGCAACAACACATCCGCAACACTGCCTGTTACCCACGACTGTGTGACCGCACACTACTCCAACACCATCTTCAAGTTTGCTGACGACACAACAGTGATAGGACTGATCACCGACAATGATGAGGCAGCCTATAAGGAGGAGGTCAGAGACCTGGAAGTGTGGTGCCAGGACAATAACTTCTCCCTCAACGTCAGCAAGATAAAGGAGCTGATCCAGAAATGGAGGGCTGAGCAGGCCCCCAACCATATCGACAGGGTTGTAGTGGAGCGGGTCGAGAGCTTTAAGTTCCTCTGTGTCCACATCACTAAGGACTTAACATGGTCCACACTTCCAGGTGAGCTCTCTGCCATCCAGGACCCCTATACCAGGCGGTGTCATAGAAAGGCCCTACATATTTTCAAAGACTCCAGCCACCTAAGCCATATCCTGTTCTTTCTGTTATGGCACAGCAAGTGGTACCAGTGCACCAAGTCTGGAACCAACAGGACCCTGAACAACTTCTACCCCCAAGCCATAAGACTGCTAAACAAGACCGCTAAATAGATAATCAAATGGCTACCCAGGCTACCTGCATTTACCCTTTTTTGCATTGCCTTTATGCACACACACTGGACTCCCAGACCACTCACACACACACACACACACACACACACACTACATATGTACACACACTTTTACACTCACCACATAAGCTGCTGGTACTGTCTATTATCTATCCTGTTGCCTAGTCACTTTAAGCCTACCTATATGTACATAGCTACCTCAATTACCTTGTACCCCTGCACATCGACTCAGTACTCATGCTGCCTGTATATAGCCATGTTATTTTTACTTGTTATTTACTGTGTATTTATTTGTCTTGTCACTATTCCTATTTTTTAGTTAATTTAGTATCTTTATCTCTAACTTTATCTTTAATTCTGCATTGTTGGAAAAGGACCCATGAGCATTTCACTGTTAGTCTACACCTGTTGTTTATGAAGCATGTGACAAATAAACATGGATTTGATTTGTAAACGAGGAATAGATTTGACTATCATGCTGTGCAACAGTTCAAGCCTCACACTCCATCATCCTATAGTTTTATGTAAGGGATATTTCCCAAGGAGAATGACAGACAATCACAGAATCATATTTGAATCAATTGAAACAACTGCAAAGCATATAACTAATAATGACTATAACTATAATGATACAGGGTGAGGCCCAGATACAGACACGGGAGGCAGATGGTTTGAGATATTAATTATAAAACAAGGGGCAGGCAAGAGAATGGTTGTGGACAGGCAAAATATCATAAACCAGATCAGAGTCCAGGAGGTACAGAGTGGCAGGCAGGCTCGAGGTCAGGGCAGGCTGAATGATCAGGCAGGCTCGAGGTCAGGGCAGGCTGAATGATCAGGCAGGCGGGCTAAATGTCAGGGCAGGCTGAATGATCAGGCAGGCGGGCTAAATGTCAGGGCAGGCTGAATGATCAGGCAGGCGGGCTAAATGTCAGGGCAGGCTGAATGATCAGGCAGGCGGGCTAAATGTCAAGGCAGGCTGAATGATCAGGCAGGCGGGCTAAATGTCAGGGCAGGCAAAGGTCAGAACCGGGAAGACTAGAAAAACAGAGACTTGGAAAAAGCAGGAGCACGGAAAAACCACGCTGGTTGACACCACAAGACGAACTGGCAACAGACAAACAGAGGACAGGGAAGATGGGTGATACCTGGAGGGGGGTGGAGACAATCACAAGGACAGGTGAAAGATCAGGGTGTGACAATATTGGCTATTGTATACTCAACAGATACATGATGTGGCCATATTATAATGTTCTCTGTACCTCATTATTTACAGGACTGGATAATCATTTGGAGCTGATTAGGTCATTTTTGACAATGACATCCAGGCTCCTGAGACTGACACTGCTCAAATAAAGCTACACAAGGGACACTGCTGAGAATAAATAGCATCACTGTTTATAGTCACTACAGTACAACACACACACACACACACACACACACACACACACACACACACACACACACACACACACACACACACACACACACACACACACACACACACACACACACACACACTCTTTCTCTCTCTCTCTAGGCCATTTTCCAGCCTAGCAGATCGGTAGGCTAGGCTAGGCTATTAAATGCTCTGCAGCCATGCAAAAGTGCTGAGTCAAAACCCCCATAATTAATAGATAAAAGTCAAGCATGTCATAGTGGTAATGTGTTGGTCACAACTTATATACTGTGCTATGAAACAATCTATAATGGTTCATTGAAACCATAATGGGGTGACCTGCACGCATAGGATACATGTGGAATGTTTTTTTCCTGGTCTGGCACATTGAACGTATACGGGCAGATCACCCCATTTCAGCATGTTTAGCCGTTATAAATCGTTGCATACTGTATATCAAGTGTGAACAACACATTGCTGCTATGACATGCTCTTACAGCTGGGGTCACTGGGTCTAGTGATAAAGAATGTAGAAATTGTCTGCCACTGACCACAGTAGTAATGGTGTTAGCTAGCTCGGTATCATTGTGGCAGACAACCAACTGCCAAACCTCTGTGTAACCTCTGCATAACTTCAGTAACACATATGCCAGATTTCATCCTCTATGTAAAAAATAGGAAAACCCATTTGCTTGCTGGCCACAACAATAAACAGGCTTGTCTACATTTCAGGTCCCATATAGTTTTACACTCGGGACAACATGGTTTCTGTGAGGGTCACCTTTAGTGCTGGTGTGCGTTTTTCTTCACAACACCACACAGTGCAGACTCATTCGCTGTTCAGTGGCGCCTGAAAGTGTCCCATCATCTTGTCAAAGGACGTACATACATCACTCTGCGATCCTTCAGTCGGCCGATACTCCATGTACACACACACACACACACACACACACACACACACACACACACAGGCACACGCACGCACACACACACACACACACTTCACTCCGTGGTCCTTCAGTTAGCCAAAACCCCATGTTCACGCACTTCACTCCGTGGTCCTTCACAAAACCCCACACACACACACACACACACACACACACACACACACACACACACACACTTCACTCCGTGGTCCTTCAGTTAGTGGTCCTTCGATACCCCATGTACACACACACACACACACACTTCACTCCGTGGTCCTTCAGTTAGCCAATACCCCATGTTCACGCACACACACACACACACACACACACACACACACACACACACACACACACACACACACACACACACACACACACACACACACACACACACACACACACACACTTCACTCCGTGGTCCTTCAGTTAGCCAATACCCCATGTACACATACACACACACACACCTCACTCCGTGGTCCTTCAGTCAGCTGATAGTGCTTGGCGCCTATACATCTTCATCAAAGCTTAATGGAGCCGGCAACTGTTTGCTGCTCTCAGCAAGAAATCACATCACAGAAAGCGGAGGAAATAAAAACTTGGATATGCTGCCGGACATTTCTGAGTGACCTGACGCCGTTGAACGAGAGCGTCTGTGACAAAATAAATGCCACAGTTTATAGTAGACAAAGAAAAGATCCGAAAGAGAGTGAGTGTGAAAAGGCTTTGATGAAAGTACTGCGGAAGAGAGAGTAAAGTACAACCTTTCCTCACAGACCCACAGTCATCAACGAACATATTCACAGCCATATTCTCTGTTCAATCAGCACAATTTCCCATTTGGAATTTCCCATATGATGGGGCTGTTAAACTGGGGAACCTTTTTTATTGAGCCGCATATTCCGAGGCATTAAAAGAGGTTATCTAGGGAGATTGAACATGCCTCAGGGTTTTGAGAGGTGGAGAGTGAGTGAGAAGTCTGTGGAAAGGTCCTGTAGGAGAGATACATTATGTTATGTTGCACTGCTCCAAATCCCCGTGAGCCGTAGATCAGACAAACTGTAAGGGAGACCTCTATTCGTCCTCAGCTCCCCTCTTTAACTCTCTCTCTCCCTCCAACCTCTAAACTATCGTTGGCTGTTCTCTCTATCTTGACATAACTTCTTACTTGTTCTCCTTTTCTCCTCTCCAGACTCTCTCTCTCTCTTTCGCTCTCTCTATTTTTCTCTCTCTTTCTCATTTCAACTCCTCTACATACTCTCTCCCCCTTTCTTTCTCGTTTCTCCCTAAATTGCGCCAATAAAGGTTGTCTTTCTTTCTTCCTCCCGCTCCCTCTCTCCACCATTCCTCTCCCTCTCATCACCTTCCTCTCCCTCTATCCCCCTTCCTATCCCTCGCTCCCCCCCTTCCTACCCTTTCCTCTCCCTCGCTCCCCATTCCTCTCCCTCGCTCCCCCTTCATCTCCCTCTATCCCCTTTCCTCTCCCTCGCTCCCCATTCCTCTCCCTCGCTCCCCTTCATCTCCCTCTATCCCCTTTCCTCCTCCCTCTATCCCCTTTCCTCTCCCTCGCTCCCCATTCCTCTCCCTCGCTCCCCCTTCATCTCCCTCTATCCCCTTCCTCTCCCTCCTATCCCTTTCCTCTCCCTCGCTCCCCCTTCATCTCCCTCTATCCCCTTTCCTCTCCCTCGCTCCCCATTCCTCTCCTCGCTCCCCCTTCATCTCCCTCTATCCCCTTTCCTCTCCCTCTATCCCCCTCCCTCTATCCCCCTTCCTACCCTTTCCTCACCCCCTTCCTATCCCTTCCTCTCCCCCTTCCTACCCTTTCCTCTCCCTCGCTCCCCATTCCTCTCCCTCGCTCCCCCTTCCTCTCCATCTCTCCCCCTTTATCTCCCGCTCTGTACTTTAGGTGTCCCTACTGCTAGGCCCATTAGCAGTGGAGAGATTTATACTCCCGGTGTCCCCTGCTTCACCGGATGAAACCTCCACAATATTATCCTTTTATCTATGCATGCCAATCAGAGTGTGTGTGTGTGGACGGCATTGATTCTTGGCCAGGGCAGAGTGTGACCTGAATTAACACAAAGGCACAAGGATGCTGCAAAGACATTGCTTTTCACACTTTTTCTGTTTTCCAAAGTCACAGACAGAACTGGAGAGCTGTATTTGTAACGGTTTAGTTTTATTGTTGGAATGTTAATGTGGAGAGAGAAATGAGAAATGAGCGAGTGACTAAAAGCTGTACATACATTTGTTTTATTTTGTTGTAATACAGTTCACAGAAATCATCAATGGTTCAAACCCCCACCCTTTTGCTGCAACAGTATTTATAGATGTACATTTGTGGGAAACTTGTTGTCAGAGTCCTTTAAGAACAGTGGGTTTGGAATCAGGCGCAGAGAGCAGAGGGTTCGAATAAATGTATATTTTATTACCGGAAGAAAACGGTCACGCCAAAAACACAAGGCGCATCAACTGACCGGCCCGGCCCATACACAGGACCCAAACTAACAGTATAACAATCCCGCACAAACCTAGGCGGGCCTAACAGGCTTAAATAGACATGAATCAAGAAACACAATAAGGAATAGGTGCAACTAATAAGACCAAACGAACAGAAAAGGAAAAAGGGATCGGTGGCGGCTAGTAGGCCGGTGACGAGACCGCCGAGTCGTGACACTTGTCTCGCTAATGCACTTTTGGAAGTGACCTGTTAACCCGTTGCCATAGTGATTGCCTAGTTGCGAGGTTGTTATATAAAAATATAAATGCTATTACGGATGAAATTACAAGATTAAAAAAAGGACTCAAGTTTTTTCTCTGTATTGATCTGTATTGATCTGTATTGCACTATATTGAACTGTATTGCTCTGTATTGATCTGTATTGAACTGTATTGAACTGTATTGATCTTTATTGAACTGTATTGCTCTATATTGATCTGTATTGCACTATATTGAACTGTATTGCTCTGTATTGATCTGTATTGCACTATATTGAACTGTATTGCTCTATATTGATCTGTATTGCACTATATTGAACTGTATTGCTCTGTATTGATCTGTATTGCACTATATTGAACTGTATTGCTCTGTATTGATCTGTATTGAACTGTATTGAACTGTATTGCTCTGTATTGCTCTATATTGAACTGTATTGCTCTGTATTGATCTGTATTGAACTGTATTGAACTGTATTGAACTGTATTGCTCTATATTGAACTGTATTGCTCTATATTGAACTGTATTGCTCTGTATTGATCTGTATTGCACTATATTGAACTGTATTGCTCTGTATTGATCTGTATTGAACTGTATTGATCTGTATTGTTCTATATTGAACTGTATTGCTCTGTATTGATCTGTATTGCACTATATTGCACTGTATTGATCTATATTGCACTGTATTGCTCTGTAAATTAGCATTTCTTTGGACAAGTCAAGTTTGGTACCTACCCCAACCCAGGCCTATTTCTGATTGGCCCCGATCAGTGCAAGGTCACAGCACCTTGACTAAGTTAGTTGAACACTGATGGGAAGATAGTAAAATATGGATGATAACAATACATATATATTCTATAACAATAACAATACAATAAGAATCTAGCTATAACACAACATGGAGAGATGTAGATATCAATATATGAGGTCTGTAGATCTATTGGGAGAAACAATATCTCCTGTGTCTTGTACTTAGATAATGTTGTGAAACGACTCCTTAACGTTAAATGTTTTCTGCTCTGAAGCCAAAGTTAGAAACAAAGGGAAAATAAGCTGTCCCTAAAGCTTCACTGTGCAATGTTTACAATTGCTTTTCACAAAAAGTCTGTAGACATGTTATTTGTTGGGGATTTTACTTCAGGGCCAAAATGTGTTTGTTCGCAGACATCATTGTTCACATCTGACTTACACCTGGTCTAGTTTTAGCTTATGATCGTTTACAGTTTGTATTTGTTTCCTGTCCTGTCCTCAAAGAGCCAACCATACAGTATGTCTGACGCAGGCTTTCACAATAAACTTATTGATGAGAAGACAACCTCTGAAATACATCAGAACAGAATGGCACCAAGATACACTCTCAGTAAACACTGCTTTGTACTCAGATGACAGATGTCAGTCAGGAGAACAACAAGACATGTACAACCAAACACCAAGCGTCATGCGGTTGTCTGGAGTTCGGTAAAGTTGACTTGATCGTTGAAGTAATGATTTTGTTTAACTCTCTACCTTTCTTTATTCTGTCTTTCTCGCTCATTCAAGATGGCCAATGTTAATAGGGATCCTTGGGACGTCCCTACCCTAAAACCTAACCATAACCTTAAACCCTACCCTTACCCTAAACCTAACCATAACCAAAAGGCTTACCTAACCCTAACCTTAACCCTTGCCTTAACCATTTTAAATGTAAACTTCAATGGGGTAGGGACATCCCAAGGATCCCGGAGGATGGATCCCGGAGAGGATTAAAAGTACAACCAAACACCAAGCACCATGCTGTTTAATTGGATGTTAGGGTGTTATATTTTTCTTCAACTAACCTCTCTCTCTCTTTCTGTCTCCCTTCTCTCCCCTGTACCCCCATCCCCATCTCTTTCTCTCATTCATTATTCTCGGAGCGACTCTCTAGCCTTGCTAAAGTAGCGGGATAATTAGCCTCCATTGATCACAGGGGCCACCAAAAGCAGATTGATGAAAACCAGCTCTGACAACACTAATTCTGCGAGCCATCAGCCAGAGAGTCCCAACTCCCACACAGATGACAAACTCTCACAAACCTCCAGCCGATGACTCCCATCTCCTGATCTGCTATCGACAGGACCTGCATCTCAAATGACATCCTATTCCCTATATACTGTAGTCCACTACTTCTGAAGTGCCCTGGTCAACAGCAGTGGTCTACATAGGGAGCAGGTTGACATTTGGGACGCAGGCTCACTGTGGGCATTATTAGGCTCCCATTATGATTTTAATCTCTCCTTTTTTAATAAAAGCCTGTGGATAAACATGGGTTGCAGAGCTGGTCGTCAATGCCAAGGCTTTGTTGTGGCAGGTATTAATGTTCAATTAGCTCTAATTGGCTTGTATAATTGGATATGAGGGACAAGATATTGGAGTGAAGATGGTTCAGGAGAGATAGTGGAGTCTCTGAGGTCCTTGTGTGAAAGTAATCTCATTCCTTGGCTAGATAGATAGATGATAAAATTGTTTTACTATTGCTAATTCCTATGATCTAATGGCAACTTGGTAATGTGATAGAACAATTACACATTTACCTGATTTGTTTGATATTAATAGTTTAATATTAATACTTAACAAATAGGAGGATATTTCTGTCCTGTTAGTGTCTGTGTTTTTATGGTCTCCACTCTAGTTCCCTGCAGCAAATCTGGGCGTATGGTCACTAGAGACGGCTTGAGCTGACAAATGAGTTAAAGACTGCATTACATAGACAAGATGTGGTGGGTGAAACCGAGATAGAGATAGACAGGAGGAGTTTAGAACAATTCCCCATTGTCTCTAAATCATAATTTCATCTGGGAAACTAAGCCAGGGTGGGGATAAGACAATAACCCACATGCAGATAACTACAGGATGAACCCAGAGTGGCTTATGATGCTCCTTGGTCTGCATGAGAGGTGTTGAACCAACCATGACTGAGCATTGTTAGTGTCAGCTATATATAGTACTCTGCATTTGTGTAAAGATTAGGTCACTCAACACTCAAGGGTGGGGGGGGTCAACCAACATCATTATTGCAATAATTAATCAATATTAAATAAAGATGATTGTTTGAAGAAAATACCAAATCTCCCTCAGTACTGAATTTCCACGACAGTAATCAAACCATCAGTATCATCACCTGTCTTGCAAAGCAGCACCATATCCCGCTATATCACCATTGATATAATAACCAGGAACAGGAGTTTTCCCTGAGGTTCACCAGGTTACGTGGTCAGGAAGAAATCCTGGCCCTACATATAACTGTAAAAAACTCATAACTGCTACCAGTCCATGTGGTCACTTTCAGACGGATGGAGAGAGTTCTGGACAAGCCTTGCTGAACAACACACGATGTATCTGGAAGACAGACTCAGCTCACACTGCAGAGAGAGTTCTGCTCAGTGAGTCTCTCTCCTCCACCCTGTCTCTCCATTTCCTCCTGGAAGAGTGTGAAGTAGATAAAGAAGGACAGGAGATACTCTCATCTTTCTCTGTCTGTGGTGTTTCTATACTGTATGAGAGCTGCCCTCTCTCTCTCTCTCTCTCTCTCTCTCTCTCCCCCTCTCTCTCTCTCTCTCTCTCTCTCTCTCTCTCTCTCTCTCTCTCTCTCTCTCTCTCTCTCTCTCTCTCTCTCTCTCTCAGTGTCCGTCTGTTGAAAGAGGAGCGGACCAAAATGCAGCGTGGTGGTTACTCATGTTCTTTAATGAAGAAGAACAAACGAACAAATACAAAACAACAAACGTAACGTGAAAACCTATACAGCCTATCTGGTGACAACTAACACAGAGACAGGAACAATCACCCACAAACACACAGTGAAACCCAGGCAACCTAAATATGGTTCCCAATCAGAGACAACGAGAATCACCTGACTCTGATTGAGAACCGCCTCAGGCAGCCATAGACTATGCTAGACACCCCACAAAACCCTAAGACAAAAATGCACCACAAAAACCCATGTCACACCCTGGCCTGACCAAATAAATGAAGACAAACATAATATACTACGACCAAGGCGTGACACTCTCTCTCTCTCTCTCTCTCTATCTATCTTATCCTTTATTCTCTTGTATTAGTCTACCTGTCTGTCTGTCCGTCTTACCCTATTTTTTTCCACTTCTCTCTCTCACTTTCCCTCTCTGTTTTTCTCAATAATCTAAATCTTTGGATTCCCCCAGTGAGTGAAAGAGAGAGAGTAAGTAGGGTCTGGGCCTCCAGCGCTGGTTACGATGACCCATTTGGCAGCAGAGTGGGTCTACAGTATGTTCCAAATGACACTCTATTCCATCTATAGTGCACTACTTTTGAGCCCTAGTCAATTCAACATCTATTCCACGTCAGTTCAGTGTAATTTAATTGAAATGATGTGGATACAACATAGATTCAACCAATGTGTGCCCAGTGGGAGGGTGCCATTTGGCAGCATTGCAGTCTCAGCAGAAGCTGGATTTGCCTGGAGACGCAGGCCCAGATCCAGCATTGAGATGGCAGACATATGCTGCTGGGACTGTTGTTTTCACCCAACTCCACACCTAGTCATACACACTATACTGCAGCCAGCTATAGTCTGCAAAGAAACATCATTAGATGACTGCTTTTTCTAAAGGTATGAATGGAATGACTTGTTCTCTCGAGGCCACATAGTATCATTTGAAGACATTTGTGGTTTGGGTTAGATCTGAAAGTTTTCAATTGTGTGATATCTGCAGAAATAACTGTGGTATGATTGACAACGTAGAATTATATAAGGTCGCAGTAAAAGATCAGTTCTGCCACTCAGGTTAAGTCCTAATTATCTCTCCTTCCTCCCAAAGTGTGCACTTGCTCACTTCCTTTCACTGATTTGAATGGAAATTCACCTATCCCTATCCAATGCTTTGTGGGAAGATACAGTATGTGGGAAGTAGTGAACAAGTGCACAGTTCAAGAGAAAGGAGATATTATAGGGATCACCCTCAGAGTCGTATGATTTCACATTATGTTCTGTGCTCTTCATATTCCAGGCCTAGTGCCAGTAAGCAGTGGCTGTTTCATTTTTCAAACTTCCAAATGTCTTTCACTGCTCGGATTAGGACCTCCTCTATAGGGAAATCCCATGGTAACGGCCCTGGCAAAAGCTGACTGACCCTCAAACACAAACACACATTTTCAAAGATACATATTCACACACTCTGGGAAACACACATATACCCACACACTGCAATACACACTATGACACCACCACCCACTCATTAGCACTGCGACACACACACACACACTCTCCACCCCCACCCGCACTGCAACACACAATGCACGACACCCTACCGGAATCAGGCGATTGACTTCTCCCTCATGGCCTGGGGCCTCACCGGGCAGAATAATAATCCGATCACACAACAGGTCGAACTTTATTATCCGCCACTCAGCACCAGCCGAAGGAAGAGACACCACCAGCTAGAGAGAGGAAAAAGGGAGAGGGTGAAGAAGAAAGAGGGGGGAAGCTATTCTTTAAAACTTTCTTTCCAGCAGCGATGACATGATGACAGTTCCCTTGGGTGGGGCAGTGGATGAAAGCTTTTCATAGAGGGGATAGCTGGATCCTTTCTCCATTGGATGGTTTTACTCATTTTGCCTCGTGCTACAGGTGTAAAGGTATAAGGAAGGGACCCGGATCACCTGACAAGGGACATTAAGACTTCAGATACAGGTATGCTGCAGATCCTTCTCCATCCTCCTTCTCCTCACAGAGCTCTGAGTTAACTCCAGGAAGTAGCTGCTGCTTCAGCTAATGGGGATCCTAATCAAATACTAAAACTACTAGTTAAGGTTGAATACCGTCAGATACAGATGCTTAGTAACGTATTTAAAGTAAAGTATGTACTGTATACCAGGATGAGTACTATACACTCTTAGAAAAAAGGTTTCCAAAAGGGTTTTCTTTGGCTCTCCCCGTAGGATAACCCTTTTTGGTTCCAGGTAGAACCATTTCGGTTCCATGTAGAACCCTCTGGGGAAAGGTTCTACATGGAACCCACAACATTTCTAGTTGGAACCAAAAGGGTTCTGTAACCAATAAGGGGTCTTCAAATGATTATCCTATGGCGACAGCCAAAGAACCCTTTTAGGTTCTAGATATAACCTTTTTTTGTAACAGTGTAGTATAATATAAAACATACAATACCAAAACCTAACTTATGATACCCCAAAGTTGGCTCTGGCTGTGACAAAAATACAATTTATGGGCGTATAGAGTTTTCAGACAGTATCCGAAGATCACTTTGGTAATGGGACACTGAAATGACAAATGACGAGACTATGAGATCATATGCTCCAAACAAATGGTGTTTTCATCATTTCTCCTCTCTTTTATCTGTTTCTTTCACAATGTGGAGAACCATTCTTCTCCACAGCTCTTCTGGGATTTTGTTGGGTGTCTCCAATTCATACAAAACACTAGTTTAATTGCAGGTGAATCCTTCAATACAAAGCATTGTGCCAATAGCAGCCGTACTTCTCTCTAAATGATTAGTAGCAAGGTTACACAAAATAAGTATCTTTGAAATGGTCATTTGAAAAAAAAGTTTTGGTCAACAGGGCAAATTGCCCATGAGAAAAAACTCCAAGATATGCCTAAATTGGTCATGAGAGTTTTACATTTGAATAGGGAATAGAAAGCAAAGAGTTTTACATTTGAATAGGGAATAGAAAGCAAAGAGTTTTACATTTGAATAGGGAATAGAAAGCAAAGAGTTTTACATTTGAATAGGGAATAGAAAGCAAAGAGTTTTACATTTGAATAGGGAATAGAAAGCAGAGTTTTACATTTGAATAGGGAATAGAAAGCAAAGAGTTTTACATTTGAATAGGGAATAGAAAGCAAAGAGTTTTACATTTGAATAGGGAATAGAAAGCAAAGAGTTTTACATTTGAATAGGGAACATTTGAATAGGGAATAGAAAGCAAAGAGTTTTACATTTGAAATAGGGAAGTTTTACATTTGAATAGGGAATAGAAAAGAGTTTTACATTTGAATAGGGAATAGAAAGCAAAGAGTTTTACATTTGAATAGGGAATAGAAAGCAGAGTTTTACATTTGAATAGGGAATAGAAAGCAAAGAGTTTTACATTTGAATAGGGAATAGAAAGCAAAGAGTTTTACATTTGAATAGGGAATAGAAAGCAGAGTTTTACATTTGAATAGGGAATAGAAAGCAGAGTTTTACATTTGAATAGGGAATAGAAAGCAGAGTTTTACATTTGAATAGGGAATAGAAAGCAAAGAGTTTTACATTTGAATAGGGAATAGAAAGCAGAGTTTTACAATAGGGAATAGAAAGCAGAGTTTTACATTTGAATAGGGAATAGAAAGCAGAGTTTTACATTTGAATTGAATAGGGAATAGAAAGGAAAAGAGTTTTACATTTGAATAGGGAATAGAAAGCAGAGTTTTACATTTGAATAGGGAATAGAAAGCAGAGTTTTACATTTGAATAGGGAATAGAAAGCAGAGTTTTACATTTGAATAGGGAATAGAAAAAAGAGTTTTACATTTGAATACATTTGGGAATAGAAAGCAGAGTTTTACATTTGAATAGGGAATAGAAAGCAAAAGAGTTTTACATTTGAATAGGGAATAGAAAGCAGAGTTTTACATTTGAATAGGGAATAGAAAGCAGAGAGTTTTACATTTGAATAGGGAATAGAAAGCAGAGTTTTACATTTGAATAGGGAATAGAAAGCAGAGTTTTACATTTGAATAGAATAGAAAGCAGAGTTTTACATTTGAATAGGGAATAGAAAGCAGAGTTTTACATTTGAATAGGGAATAGAAAGCAGAGTTTTACATTTGAATAGGGAATAGAAAGCAGAGTTTTACATTTGAATAGGGAATAGAAAGTAAAGAGTTTACATTTGAATAGGGAATAGAAAGCAGAGTTTTACATTTGAATAGGGAATAGAAAGCAAAGTTTTACATTTGAATAGGGAATAGAAAGCAGAGTTTTACATTTGAATAGGGAATAGAAAGCAGAGTTTTACATTTGAATAGGGAATAGAAAGCAGAGTTTTACATTTGAATAGGGAATAGAAAGCAGAGTTTTACATTTGAATAGGGAATAGAAAGCAGAGTTTTACATTTGAATAGGGAATAGAAAGCAGAGTTTTACATTTGAATAGGGAATAGAAAGCAGAGTTTTACATTTGAATAGGGAATAGAAAGCAGAGTTTTACATTTGAATAGCAGAGGAATAGAATAGAAAAGAGTTTTACATTTGAATAGGGAATAGAGTTTTACATTTGAATAGGGAATAGAAAGCAGAGTTTTACATTTGAATAGGGAATAGAAAGCAACAGAGTTTTACATTTGAATAGGGAATAGAAAGTAAAGAGTTTTACATTTTTAGAAAGCAGATTTGAATAGAAAGCAGAGTTTTACATTTGAATAGGGAAAGCAGAGTTTTACATTTGAATAGGGAATAGAAAGCAGAGTTTTACATTTGAATAGGGAATAGAAAGCAGAGTTTTACATTTGAATAGGGAATAGAAAGTTTTACATTTGAATAGGGAATAGAAAGCAGAGTTTTACATTTGAATAGGGAATAGAAAGCAGAGTTTTACATTTGAATAGGGAATAGAAAGCAGAGTTTTACATTTGAATAGGGAATAGAAAGCAGAGTTTTACATTTGAATAGGGAATAGAAAGTAAAGAGTTTTACATTTGAATAGGGAATAGAAAGCAGAGTTTTACATTTGAATAGGGAATAGAAAGCAGAGTTTTACATTTGAATAGGGAATAGAAAGCAGAGTTTTACATTTGAATAGGGAATAGAAAGCAGAGTTTTACATTTGAATAGGGAATAGAAAGCAGAGTTTTACATTTGAATAGGGAATAGAAAGTAAAGAGTTTACATTTGAATAGGGAATAGAAAGCAGAATTTGAATAGAAAGCAGAGTTTTACATTTGAATAGGTTTTACATTTGAATAGAAAAGCAGAGTTTTACATTTGAATAGGGAATAGAAAGCAGAGTTTTACATTTGAATAGGGAATAGAAAGCAGAGTTTTACATTTGAATAGGGAATAGAAAGCAGAGTTTTACATTTGAATAGGGAATAGAAAGCAAAGAGTTTTACATTTGAATAGGGAATAGAAAGCAGAGTTTTACATTTGAATAGGGAATAGAAAGCAGAGTTTTACATTTGAATAGGGAATACATTTGAATAGGGAATAGAAAGCAGAGTTTTACATTTGAATAGGGAATAGAAAGCAGAGTTTTACATTTGAATAGGGAATAGAGTTTTACATTTGAATAGGGAAAGCAGAGTTTTACATTTGAATAGGGAATAGAAAGCAGAGTTTTACATTTGAATAGGGAATAGAAAGAAAGAAAGCAGAGTTTTACATTTGAATAGGGAATAGAAAGCAGAGTTTTACATTTGAATAGGGAATAGAAAGCAGAGTTTTACATTTGAATAGTTTTACATTTGAATAGGGAATAGAAAGAAAGCAGAGTTTTACATTTGAATAGGGAATAGAAAGCAGAGTTTTACATTTGAATAGGGAATAGAAAGCAGAGTTTTACATTTTTGAAGTTTTACATTTGGGAATAGAAAGCAGAGTTTTACATTTGAATAGGGAATAGAAAGCAGAGTTTTACATTTGAATAGGGAATAGAAAGCAGAGTTTTACATTTGAATAGGGAATAGAAAGCAGAGTTTTACATTTTTACATTTGAATAGGGAATAGAAAGCAGAGTTTTACATTTGAATAGGGAATAGAAAGCAGAGTTTTACATTTGAATAGGGAATAGAAAGCAGAGTTTTACATTTGAATAGGGAATAGAAAGCAGAGTTTTACATTTGAATAGGGAATAGTTTTACAGTTTTACATTTGAATAGGGAATAGAAAAAGTTTTACATTTGAAGAGTTTTACATTTGAATAGGGAATAGAAAGCAAAGAGTTTTACATTTGAATAGTTTTACATTTGAATAGGGAATAGAAAGCAGAGTTTTACATTTGAATAGGGAATAGAAAGCAGAGTTTTACATTTGAATAGGGAATAGAAAGCAGAGTTTTACATTTGAATAGGGAATAGAAAGCAGAGTTTTACATTTGAATAGGGAATAGAAAGCAGAGTTTTACATTTGAATAGGGAATAGAAAGCAGAGTTTTACATTTGAATAGGGAATAGAAAGTACAATATGGGAAAGGGAATGAAGAAGATAAAGCAAAAGGAAAAACAAACAAATACTTTAGGCCGTTTTCCAAGGATATTGCCATGAAAATAAATATGCACTTTTACCAAACTAAAGCACAGTTCCAATAAGAACCGTAGGTCCAAAGTTTTCATTTTAATACATTTACATTTGAGCCAAACAAACATAACTTATAGCCTGCTGAAGTTTAACATGCTCCGGGACTTTGGCAACTTGTTTGTTGTTTAAAGTATTGTTTAAACCTCCTGCTTTGGGCTGGATATGTCAATGTGTAGTTCATACATGCATAATCTATGAATTACTGTTTTATAAAATCCCTAGTTGGAAAACGACTGTTTTTCTGGAAGATGTGCCGCAGCATTTACCCGACATATTCCCCCACGTGTACCAGCCTCCTAGCAATTTGAGTTCTAGCCAATGAGGTTCAACCCATCGCCATTTGAGTGACAGCTTTCAAGAAGCACACACAGCAGAGCAAGAGAGACAGCAATCATGTAGTTCTCATATCTACACATATGTGATGTAGTAAGCAATTAAATCCACTAAGAAAATATTTTTCTATCTTTGTAGACAGACTTACATATGTCACAAGCATTAAATACATAGTGCATTACACATACAGACACACAGCTTGTCACAAACATTAAATACATAGTGCATTACACATACAGACACAGCTGGTCACAAGCATTAAATACATAGTGCATTACACATACAGACACACAGCAGCTGGTCACAAGCATTAAATACATAGTGCATTACACATACAGACACAGCTGGTCACAAGCATTAAATACATAGTGCATTACACATACAGACACACAGCTGGTCACAAAGCATTAAATACATAGTGCATTACACATACAGACACACAGCAGCTGGTCACAAGCATTAAATACATAGTGCATTACACATACAGACACACAGCTGGTCACAAGCATTAAATACATAGTGCATTACACATACAGACACAGCTGGTCACAAGCATTAAATACATAGTGCATTGCATTACACATACAGACACACAGCATGTCACAAGCATTAAATACATAGTGCATTACACATACAGACACAGCTGGTCACAAGCATTAAATACATAGTGCATTACACATACAGACACAGCTGGTCACAAGCATTAAATACATAGTGCATTACACATACAGACACACAGCATGTCACAAAGCATTAAATACATAGTGCATTACACATACAGACACACAGCTGGTCACAAGCATTAAATACATAGTGCATTACACATACAGACACACAGCTGGTCACAAGCATTAAATACATAGTGCATTACACATACAGACACAGCTGGTCACAAGCATTAAATACATAGTGCATTACACATACAGACACACAGCAGACATTAAATACAGTGCATTACACTACAGACACAGCAGGTCACAAGCATTAAATACATAGTGCATTACACATACAGACACAGCTGTCACAAGCATTAAATACATAGTGCATTACACATACAGACACAGCTGGTCACAAGCATTAAATACATAGTGCATTACACATACAGACACACAGCCTGGTCACAAGCATTAAATACATAGTGCATTACACATACAGACACAGCTGGTCACAAGCATTAAATACATAGTGCATTACACATACAGACACAGCTGGTCACAAGCATTAAATACATAGTGCATTACACATACAGACACAGCTGGTCACAAGCATTAAATACATAGTGCATTACACATACAGACACACAGACACAGCTGGTCACACAGCATTAAATACATAGTGCATTACACATACAGACACAGCTGGTCACAAGCATTAAATACATAGTGCATTACACATACAGACACAGCTGGTCACAAGCATTAAATACATAGTGCATTACACATACAGACACAGCTGGTCACAAGCATTAAATACATAGTGCATTAAACATACAGACACACAGCTGGTCACAAGCATTAAATACATAGTGCTTTACACATACAGACACACAGCACGTCACAAGCATTAAATACATAGTGCATTACACATACAGACACACAGCATGTCACAAGCATTAAATACATAGTGCTTTACACATACAGACACACAGCACGTCACAAGCATTAAATACATAGTGCATTACACATACAGACACACAGCATGTCACAAACATTAAATACATAGTGCATTACACATACAGACACACAGCTGGTCACAAGCATTAAATACATAGTGCATTACACATACAGACACACAGCTGGTCACAAGCACAGCTGGTTTGAAAGCATTAAATACATAGTGCATTACACATACAGACACACAGCTGGTCACAAGCATTAAATACATAGTGCATTACACATACAGACACACAGCTGGTCACAAGCATTAAATACATAGTGCATTACACATACAGACACAGCTGGTCACAAGCATTAAATACATAGTGCATTACACATACAGACACAGCTGGTCACAAGCATTAAATACATAGTGCATTACACATACAGACACACAGCTGGTCACAAGCATTAAATACATAGTGCATTACACATACAGACACAGCTGGTCACAAGCATTAAATACATAGTGCATTACACATACAGACACACAGCTGGTCACAAGCATTAAATACATAGTGCATTACACATACAGACACACATTAAAGCATAGTGCATTCACAAGACACATTAAATACATAGTGCATTACACATACAGACACACAGCTGGTCACAAGCATTAAATACATAGTGCATTACACATACAGACACACACATTAAATACATAGTGCATTACACATACAGACACACAGCATGTCACAAACATTAAATACATAGTGCATTACACATACAGACACACAGCTGTCACAACATTAAATACATAGTGCATTACACATACAGACACACAGCTGGTCACAAGCATTAAATACATAGTGCATTACACATACAGACACAGCTGGTCACAAGCATTAAATACATAGTGCATTAAATACAGACACACAGCTGGTCACAGCATTAAATACATAGTGCATTACACATACAGACACACAGCTGGTCACAAGCATTAAATACATAGTGCATTACACATACAGACACAGCTGGTCACAAGCATTAAATACATAGTGCATTACACATACAGACACAGCTGGTCACAAGCATTAAATACATAGTGCATTACACATACAGACACAGCTGGTCACAAGCATTAAATACATAGTGCATTACACATACAGACACACAGCTGGTCACAAGCATTAAATACATAGTGCATTACACATACAGACACACAGCATGTCATTAAATACATAGTGCATTTAACATACAGCAGTGCATTACACATACAGACACACAGCACGTCACAAACATTAAATACATAGTGCATTACACATACAGACACACAGCACGTCACAAGCATTAAATACATAGTGCATTACACATACAGACACACAGCATGTCACAAACATTAAATACATAGTGCATTACACATACAGACACACAGCTGGTCACAAGCATTAAATACATAGTGCATTACACATACAGACACACAGCATGTCACAAGCATTAAATACATAGTGCATTACACATACAGACACACAGCTGGTCACAAGCATTAAATAGGACAGACACACAGCATGTCACAAGCATAGTGCATTACACATACAGACACAGCTGGTCACAAGCATTAAATACATAGTGCATTACACATACAGACACACTGGTCACAAGCATTAAATACATAGTGCATTACACATACAGACACAGCTGGTCACAAGCATTAAATACATAGTGCATTACACATACAGACACAGCTGGTCACAAGCATTAAATACATAGTGCATTACACATACAGACACAGCTGGTCACAAGCATTAAATACATAGTGCATTACACATACAGACACACAGCTGGTCACAAGCATTAAATACATAGTGCATTACACATACAGACACACAGCATTAAATACATAGTCACAAGACACAGCTGGTCACAAGCATTAAATACATAGTGCATTACACATACAGACACACAGCATGTCACAAGCATTAAATACATAGTGCATTACACATACAGACACAGCTGGTCACAAGCATTAAATACATAGTGCATTACACATACAGACACAGCTGGTCACAAGCATTAAATACATAGTGCATTACACATACAGACAGCATGTCACAAACATTAAATACATAGTGCATTACACATACAGACACACAGCATGTCACAAGCATTAAATACATAGTGCATTACACATACAGACACAGCATGTCACAAACATTAAATACATAGTGCATTACACATACAGACACAGCTGGTCACAAGCATTAAATACATAGTGCATTACACATACAGACACAGCTGGTCACAAGCATTAAATACATAGTGCATTACACATACAGACACACAGCTGGTCACAAGTCACAAGCATTAAATACATAGTGCATTACACATACAGACACAGCTGGTCACAAGCATTAAATACATAGTGCATTACACATACAGACACAGCTGGTCACAAGCATTAAATACATAGTGCATTACACATACAGACACAGCTGGTCACAAGCATTAAATACATAGTGCATTACACATACAGACACACAGCACGTCACAAGCATTAAATACATAGTGCATTACACATACAGACACACAGCTGGTCACAAGCATTAAATACATAGTGCATTACACATACAGACACAGCTGGTCACAAGCATTAAATACATAGTGCATTACACATACAGACACACAGCTGGTCACAAGCATTAAATACATAGTGCATTACACATACAGACACACAGCTGGTCACAAGCATTAAATACATAGTGCATTACACATACAGACACAGCTGGTCACAAGCATTAAATACATAGTGCATTACACATACAGACACACAGCTGGTCACAAGCATTAAATACATAGTGCATTACACATACAGACACACAGCTGGTCACAAGCATTAAATACATAGTGCATTACACATCACAAGCATTAAATACAGACACAGCTGGTCACAAGCATTAAATACATAGTGCATTACACATACAGACACACAGCTGGTCACAAGCATTAAATACATAGTGCATTACACATACAGACACACAGCACGTCACAAGCATTAAATACATAGTGCATTACACATACAGACACACAGCTGGTCACAAGCATTAAATACATAGTGCATTACACATACAGACACACAGCACGTCACAAACATTAAATACATAGTGCATTACACATACAGACACACAGCACGTCACAAGCATTAAATACATAGTGCATTACACATACAGACACACAGCTGGTCACAAGCATTAAATACATAGTGCATTACACATACAGACACACAGCTGGTCACAAGCATTAAATACATAGTGCATTACACATACAGACACAGCAGTCACAAGCATTAAATACATAGTGCATTAAATACAGCATTACACATACAGACACACACATGTCACAAGCATTAAATACATAGTGCATTACACATACAGACACACAGCTGGTCACAAGCATTAAATACATAGTGCATTACACATACAGACACAGCTGGTCACAAGCATTAAATACATAGTGCATTACACATACAGACACACAGCTGGTCACAAGCATTAAATACATAGTGCATTACACATACAGACACACAGCAGGTCACAAGCATTAAATACATAGTGCATTACACATACAGACACACAGCTGGTCACAAGCATTAAATACATAGTGCATTACACATACAGACACACAGCATGTCACAAGCATTAAATACATAGTGCATTACACATACAGACACACAGCATGTCACAAGCATTAAATACATAGTGCATTACACATACAGACACAGCTGGTCACAAGCATTAAATACATAGTGCATTACACATACAGACACACAGCACGTCACAAACATTAAATACATAGTGCATTACACATACAGACACAGCTGGTCACAAGCATTAAATACATAGTGCATTACACATACAGACACACAGCATGTCACAAGCATTAAATACATAGTGCATTACACATACAGACACACAGCATGTCACAAGCATTAAATACATAGTGCATTACACATACAGACACACAGCTGGTCACAAACATTAAATACATAGTGCATTACACATACAGACACAGCTGGTCACAAGCATTAAATACATAGTGCATTACACATACAGACACAGCTGGTCACAAGCATTAAATACATAGTGCATTACACATACAGACACACAGCTGGTCACAAGCATTAAATACATAGTGCATTACACATACAGACACACAGCACGTCACAAGCATTAAATACATAGTGCATTACACATACAGACACAGCTGGTCACAAGCATTAAATACATAGTGCATTACACATACAGACACAGCTGGTCACAAGCATTAAATACATAGTGCATTACACATACAGACACAGCTGGTCACAAGCATTAAATACATAGTGCATTACACATACAGACACACAGCTGGTCACAAGCATTAAATACATAGTGCATTACACATACAGACACACAGCTGGTCACAAACATTAAATACATAGTGCATTACACATACAGACACAGCTGATCACAAGCATTAAATACATAGTGCATTACACATACAGACACACAGCATGTCACAAACATTAAATACATAGTGCATTACACATACAGACACACAGCTGGTCACAAGCATTAAATACATAGTGCATTACACATACAGACACACAGCATGTCACAAGCATTAAATACATAGTGCATTACACATACAGACACACAGCACGTCACAAACATTAAATACATAGTGCATTACACATACAGACACAGCTGGTCACAAGCATTAAATACATAGTGCATTACACATACAGACACAGCTGGTCACAAACATTAAATACATAGTGCATTACACATACAGACACAGCTGGTCACAAGCATTAAATACATAGTGCATTACACATACAGACACAGCTGGTCACAAGCATTAAATACATAGTGCATTACACATACAGACACAGCTGGTCACAAGCATTAAATACATAGTGCATTACACATACAGACACAGCTGGTCACAAGCATTAAATACATAGTGCATTACACATACAGACACAGCTGGTCACAAGCATTAAATACATAGTGCATTACACATACAGACACAGCTGGTCACAAGCATTAAATACATTAAATACATAGTGCATTACACATACAGACACAGCTGGTCACAAGATTAAATACATAGTGCATTACACATACAGACACAGCTGGTCACAAGCATTAAATACATAGTGCATTACACATACAGACACAGCTGGTCACAAGCATTAAATACATAGTGCATTACACATACAGACACAGCTGGTCACAAGCATTAAATACATAGTGCATTACACATACAGACACAGCTGGTCACAAGCATTAAATACATAGTGCATTACACATACAGACACAGCTGGTCACAAGCATTAAATACATAGTGCATTACACATACAGACACAGCTGGTCACAAGCATTAAATACATAGTGCATTACACATACAGACACACATGTCAAAGCATTAAATACATAGTGCATTACACATACAGACACACAGCTGGTCACAAACATTAAATACATAGTGCATTACACATACAGACACACAGCACGTCACAAACATTAAATACATAGTGCATTACACATACAGACACACAGCTGGTCACAAGCATTAAATACATAGTGCATTACACATACAGACACACAGCACGTCACAAGCATTAAATACATAGTGCATTACACATACAGACACAGCTGGTCACAAGCATTAAATACATAGTGCATTACACATACAGACACACAGCACGTCACAAGCATTAAATACATAGTGCATTACACATACAGACACACAGCACGTCACAAACATTAAATACATAGTGCATTACACATACAGACACACAGCACGTCACAAGCATTAAATACATAGTGCATTACACATACAGACACACAGCATGTCACAAGCATTAAATACATAGTGCATTACACATACAGACACAGCTGGTCACAAGCATTAAATACATAGTGCATTACACATACAGACACACAGCTGGTCACAAGCATTAAATACATAGTGCATTACACATACAGACACACAGCTGGTCACAAGCATTAAATACATAGTGCATTACACATACAGACACAGCTGGTCACAAGCATTAAATACATAGTGCATTACACATACAGACACAGCTGGTCACAAGCATTAAATACATAGTGCATTACACATACAGACACACAGACACACAGCATGTCACAAACATTAAATACATAGTGCATTACACATACAGACACACAGCACAACATTAAATACATAGTGCATTACACACAGACACTGGTCACAAGCATTAAATACATAGTGCATTACACATACAGACACACAGCTGGTCACAAGCATTAAATACATAGTGCATTACACATACAGACACAGCTGGTCACAAGCATTAAATACATAGTGCATTACACATACAGACACAGCTGGTCACAAACATTAAATACATAGTGCATTACACATACAGACACAGCTGGTCACAAACATTAAATACATAGTGCATTACACATACAGACACAGCTGGTCACAAGCATTAAATACATAGTGCATTACACATACAGACACACAGCACGTCACAAGCATTAAATACATAGTGCATTACACATACAGACACACAGCACGTCACAAGCATTAAATACATAGTGCATTACACATACAGACACAGCTGGTCACAAGCATTAAATACATAGTGCATTACACATACAGACACAGCTGGTCACAAGCATTAAATACATAGTGCATTACACATACAGACACAGCTGGTCACAAGCATTAAATACATAGTGCATTACACATACAGACACAGCTGGTCACAAGCATTAAATACATAGTGCATTACACATACAGACATACGAGGGGGCATTAATGGCCAAACTCAATATCTTTGAATTGATTATGCTCCGATACTCAAACACATTAGTGTGTGTCGTCATTGAGGGTTCAGAGTTAGCATGAATACACCACAACTCACAGTTACCTCTGTTCTATCTATCTATCTATCTATCTATCTATCTATCTATCTATCTATCTATCTATCTATCTATCTATCTATCTATCTATCTATCTATCTATCTATCTATCTATCTATCTATCTATCTATCTATCTATCTATCTATCTATCTATCTATCTATCTATTTATTTATTTGTTTCTGTGTCATACATCTACCATAAATTTACGAGTCAATGAGATGAATCTCTGTTGCTCCACAGCTCCACCTCATCTTCAGTTTCTCCATCTCCGTGTGAAGTACACTGGTTAAGGACAAAAAGGACCAGACACACTAACCGAGGCTCAATTTGACCGTACATCATTTGACCACACATGGTGGACCGTACATAGTGGACCGTATAGGATTGTGAGGACCGGGGGTTCAACCCCAGTGAACTGTGGTCCAGTGAACCGTGGTCCCGCCCTATGGGGAAGACTGGTAAGAGCACAGTGGACCTCAACTCCCCGACAGAGGTCAAACAGGCAGTCCCATTCGAGGTCATGGAGATGGTGGCGCCCCCGGATGGCGAGGAGAAGGAGGAAGTACTCCCTGACAGGGGCTCCTGGAAGGGCAAGTTTGACTTCCTGTTGTCATGTGTGGGCTACGCCATCGGCCTGGGGAACGTCTGGAGGTTCCCTTACCTGTGCGGCAAGAATGGAGGAGGTAAGATAAAACTGTTCGGGGAGGGAGGCCATTTTGGGCCCCGAGAGCCAAAACGGCGTCTGGGAGAAATCATTGTTACAGGCTTTGAAATAGTGAGATTTCAAGGGGTGCCTGAAGAGGCACGAGGAAAACTACACATTTCAAAATATCATCAGTATAAAGCACAACCTATTACAATTCATGGGAGTGCACTGTTTGATAAACTAACACATTGTACTAAAAATAATATTTGAAGTTACATGCTATTTATTATTGTGGGTGTCCAGTGTCCGCACTTGCTTTAATGTGAACTATGGGACTTGGGTAAAATGACATGAAAATGAACAGGCATTGTAAAAAAGGGAGCTTTCAATGAGTACATTTGGCTATCCATCTTATTTTGTTTTATGCAACCTGAGTGAGAGAAAATCTAAACATGTCATTATTACCATGATGATTATATAATGACCGACCTTGATTGTTATTGATGAGGCTATTGTTAAAATGAAATTTGCATTAGGAAACATCTATATTTCATCACAATGTACTGTACACTGTGCTAGTATGCGGCATCATCTTTATGGACTATTGAGGTCACTTTCTGTGTTAGTGAGCGAATAATTACAAATACATTTTTCATGAGGACTAGATACATAACATCAACAGTGTTAGTGTTCACAGAAATGTTCTTTTTTGTAAAAGGGAGTGTTTTTCGAGGTAAAACATCCTTAAAGTGAAACGAATACCACCTTTCTATTAAGTTAAATTCATTTTTGAAATGAGCACCTTTCCAGTATTGTACAATCAAATAAATCACAGATTTGATACTTTCTATTTTTAACATGAATAACTTTGAGAAGTGATCAAATATTAGAGGCAAAAACATTAGATACTATACTTCTGACAGGTATTTCATCATTTACAGATCGATTTTACTTACACTTGAGAGGAACTGATGTATTGCAGTGTTCCCCAAACTCAGTCCCCGGGACCACAAGGGGGGCCCGTTTAGGTTTATGCCCCAGGACTACACAGCTGATTCAAATAATCAACTAATCATCCAGCTTTAATGATTTGAATCAGCTGTGTAGTGCTAGGGCTAAAAACAATCAGCTGTGTAGAGCTAGGGCTAAAAACAATCAGCTGTGTAGAGCTAGGGCTAAAAACAATCAGCTGTGTAGTGCTAGGGCTAAAAACAATCAGCTGTGTAGTGCTAGGGCTAAAAACAATCAGCTGTGTAGTGCTAGGGCTAAAAACAAAACGTGCACGCTTGGGGTCCCGGGGACCGAGTTTGGGAAACACTGATGTAACATATTGATACAGTATTGCACAGTCCCCTTGTTTTCATGCATAGTTCATCCTATTGATTTCTGTAGACCTCATATATTTCACTAGTTCCACCATACATCAGGGCTCAGGTCTATATGTAAGCATCTGCGTATGTTACTGTCTGTGTCCTACATCCAACTTCTCCTTTGGAGATCAATCAAGTGTTTTGAATTGAATTCAATATTGATATCCATTTAACCCTTGCAGGAGTGTGCTTGTTTTGCACAGCAGCATGTCCCTGTGTGGGGAGTTGACACTTGATATAGAAATTGTGAGTTTGGTTGTATACTCTGGGTGATTTGTCAGCCAAGTTTACCATCAGAACTGAATGGGTCATGTCATCCCACTGGGCACACAGTGGTTGACTCAGCATTGTTTCCACATCATTTCAATGAAATAACATTGAACCAACGTGGAATAGACGCTGAATACATAGGATAGACTGCTAGTTTGTTAATCACATGTGATGCTGGCCAAATCACACACTTCTGAAATCACCTATTTGTAATGATGTGCACTGAGAGTCAGGGAGCAAGTTCAGGGAGTGAGTGTTTTAATAAATAAACACACCATAATACTAAACACGAACAACGCACAGACATGAAACAGAAACATTGATGCCTGGGGAAGGAACCAAAGGGAGTGACATATATAGGGAAGGAACCAAATGGAGTGACATATATAGGGAAGGAACCAAAGGGAGTGACATCTATAGGGAAGGAACCAAAGGGAGTGACATATATAGGGAAGGAACCAAAGGGAGTGACATATATAGGGAAGGAACCAAAGGGAGTGACATATATAGGGAAGGAACCAAAGGGAGTGACATATATAGGGAAGGTAATCAAGGAAGTGATGGAGTCCAGGTGAGACTGACGATGCTCAGGTGCGCGTAACGATGGTGACAGGTGTGCGCCATAACGAGCAGCCTTGTGACCTAGAGGCCGGAGAGGGAACACACGTGACACTATCCATAAATCCACTATCTAAAACTGATTGAATACTGGCCATTTAGTGTCTTAATCACATCCGAGTCTCAATCCTTCAACCTTCTCTCGAAGTGGGCACTTGCACAACCCTAAAAACTACAGGAGCCTGCCGAGGGGAGAACGTCTCATAATAATGGACGGAACAGAGCTAATGGAATGCAACCTGGAAACCATGGAAACCATGTGTTTGATGTATTTGATACCACTTCACTTATTCTGCTCCAGTCATTACCACAAGCCCGTTCTCCCCAATTAAGGTGCCATCAACCTTTTAAAAAAGCTGTCTCCAGCACAGGAGGTTGGTGGCACCTTGATTGGGGAGGGGGGGGCTTGTGGTAATAGCTGGAGTGGAATAGGTGGAATGGAATCAAATGCATCAAACAAATGGTGTTCTTTTGCATCTTCCTTGCCATTATTATGAGCTGTCCTCCCCTCAGCAGCCTCCTGTGGCTCCAGACAATGCTTACACCAATCCCATGCTTTTAAAATCCATGATAGTAAGTGTGCAAGTGCACAAGTTAGAAAAGGATTGAGAAAGGGGATGCAGACAGTAAGTGAAAGTGTAAACACAGATGAAAGAGGATTTATTTGGTGTACATGTGAAACACACTTCCTGTTCTGACACACTGTGCCCTGGTCCTGTGACAGGGGCTTTCCTGATCCCGTACTTTCTCACCCTGGTGTTTGCTGGTATACCTCTGTTCCTGTTGGAGACGTCACTGGGCCAGTTCACCTCGGTGGGGGGGCTGGGGGTGTGGACCAAACTAATGCCTATGATGAAAGGTAAGATATGTTGAAAATCCCAAATCATATTGACAGATAGTCTAGGTAGGTGATTGATTGTTTGATTACATTAATTAGACAATTAAAGAATGCATATACATATAAATGCAACACATGAAAAATCTTTGAGGAGTCAAGCTCATTGTAGTTCATATAAAAATCCAACAGAATAGATATACACATGTCCCAAAGACAAATAATACTTAGCTATAGCAGTTCCTAGTTAGTTAACTAATTGTTTATTAATACTGACCTCTATCTCTCCCTCCCCTACAGGCGTTGGTCTGGCCTCAGTGGTGCTCTCCTTCTGGCTCAACATCTACTACATTATCATCATCGCCTGGGCCCTCTACTACCTCTTCAACTCCTTCAGAGAGGTAGGTGACATCACCACACTACATTATCATCATCGCCTGGGCCCTCTACTACCTCTTCAACTCCTTCAGAGAGGTAGGTGACATCACCACACTAAATTATCAGAGAGGTAGGTGACATCACCACACTACATTGGGCCCTCATCATCGCCTGGGCCCTCTACTCATCGCCTGGGCCCTACTACCTCTTCAACTCCTTCAGAGAGGTAGGTGACATCACCACACTAAATTATCATCATCACCTGGGCCCTCTACTACCTCTTCAACTCCTTCAGAGAGGTAGGTGACATCACCACACTACATTATTCATCACCTCTTCAACTCCTTCAGAGAGGTAGGTGACATCACCACACACTAAATTATCATCATCCTGGGCCCTCTACTACCTCTTCAACTCCTTCAGAGAGGTAGGTGACATCATCACCACACACTCATCATCGCCTGGGCCCTCTATTCTTCATCATCATCGCCTGGGCCCTCTACTACCTCTTCAACTCCTTCAGAGAGGTAGGTGACATCACCACACTAACATTATCATCAGGTGACATCACCACACTACATTATCATCATCGCCTGGGCCCTCTACTACCTCTTCAACTCCTTCAGAGAGGTAGGTGACATCACCACACTACATTATCATCATCGCCTGGGCCCTCTACTACCTCTTCAACTCCTTCAGAGAGGTAGGTGACATCACCACACTACATTATCATCATCGCCTGGGCCCTCTACTACCTCTTCAACTCCTTCAGAGAGGTAGGTGACATCACCACACTACATTATCATCATCGCCTGGGCCCTCTACTACCTCTTCAACTCCTTCAGAGAGGTAGGTGACATCACCACACTACATTATCATCATCGCCTGGGCCCTCTACTACCTCTTCAACTTCTTCAGAGAGGTAGGTGACATCACTACACTAGAAAGCAGTAGGCCAGTCAAATCAAATCAAAATTTACTGGTCACATGCACACGGTACAGTGAAATGCTTGCTAACTCTCCTCAACAATGCAGGAAAACATCTGTCCCAGATCTGTTCCTGCTGTCTTGCCAACTTTATTTAAAAAATATATATTTCACCTTTATTTAACCAGGTAGGCCAGTTGAGAACAAGTTCTCATTTACAACTGCGACCTGGCCAAGATAAAGCAAAGCAGTGCGACAAAAACAACAACACAGAGTTGCACATAAACAAATGCACAGTCAATAACACAAAATAAATAAAAATAGAAAAATCTATGTACAATGTGTGCAAATGTAGAAGAGTAGGGAGGTATGCAATGAATAGGCCATAGAGACAAAAATAATTACAATTAAGCATTAATACTGGAGTGATAGATGATGATGTGCAAGTAGAGATACTGGGGTGCAAAAGAGTAAGAGGGTAAGTAATAATATGGTGATGAGGTAGTTGGGTGTGCTATTTACAGATTGGCTGTGTACAGGTACAGCGATTTGTAAGCTGCGGCCAAAGGAGGTGTTGGCTTTGGGGATGACCAGTGAAATATACCTGCTGGAGCGCGTGCTACGGGTGGGTGTTGCTATGGTGACCAGTGAGCTGAGATAAGGCGGGGCTTTACCTAGCATAGACTTATAGATGACCTGAAGCCAGTGGGTTTGGCAACGAATATATAGCAAGGGCCAGCCAACGAGAGCATACAGGTCGCAGTGGTGGGTAGTATATGGGGCTTCAGTGACAAAACAAATGGCACTGTGATAGACTACATCCAATTTGCTGAGTAGAGTGTTGGAGGCTATTTTGTAAATAACATCGCGGAAGTCAAGGATCGGTAGGATAGTCAGGTTTACGAGGGTATGTTTGGCAGCATGAGGGAAGGAGGCTTTGTTGCGAAATAGGAAGCCGATTCTAGATTTAATTTTGGATTGGAGATGCTTAATGTGAGTCTGGAAGGAGAGTTTACAGTCTAACCAGACACCTAGGTATTTATAGTTGCCAACATATTCTAACTTCAACGGGCATTGACTCCTATGGTCATAGCCTGGTTCCATATCTGTTTGTGCCCTGTTGCCGACTCAGCAGAAAGCACAAACAAATCTGGAACCAAGCTATGGAATAAGTAGTCAATAAATTGAATAGTTTATTGTCCTTCAAGGAGTATATTCTTTGCTGTGACTTCATAGCTTAACTATGTGACCTGACCAGAAATCAGTGTGGGTTGAATACGTTATAGACTATAATTAACAAATGCTCTAAGAAATACGCAGGCCTTAGTCAGACTTAGTCAATAGAGTTACTGAGAAGTTCACTTAATAGTGTTCTCACACCTGTTCACTGTGGCTGTTCATTTTGTTCCACACAAAGACCTGAGACAGAGTTATTATATCTGTACAGACAGTCTCCATCACCACTCTTCTCACACCAGACAGGAGCACAAAGAGATGGGTCAGGGGTGTGCGGGGGGAGAGAGAGAGAGAGAGAGAGAGGCAGTTGGAGGTAGAGAGAGAAAGAGAGCTGGAGGTAGAAAGAGAGAGGGAGGGGGGAGAGGGAGGGAGACGGGATAGAGAGAGAGAGAGGCAGTTGGAGGTAGAGAGAGAAAGAGAGCTGGAGGTAGAAAGAGAGGGGGGGGGGGGAGAGGGAGAGAGAGAGAGAGAGAGAGAGAGGCAGTTGGAGGTAGAGAGAGAAAGAGAGCTGGAGGTAGAAAGAGAGAGGGAGGGGGAGAGGGAGGGAGACAGGAGAGAGAGAGAGAGAGAGGCAGTTGGAGGTAGAGAGAGAAAGAGAGCTGGAGGTAGAAAGAGAGAGGGAGGAGAGGGAGGGAGACAGGATAGAGAGAGAGAGAGAGGCAGTTGGAGGTAGAGAGAGAAAAAGAGCTGGAGGTAGAAAGAGAGAGGGAGGGGGGGGAGGGAGGGAGACAGGAGAGAGAGAGAGAGAGAGAGAGAAAGAGAGAGAGAGGCAGTTGGAGGTAGAGAGAGAAAGAGAGCTGGAGGTAGAAAGAGAGAGGGAGGGGGGAGAGGGAGGGAGACAGGATAGAGAGAGAGAGAGGCAGTTGGAGGTAGAGAGAGAAAGAGAGCTGGAGGTAGAAAGAGAGAGGGAGGGGGGAGACAGGAGGGAGAGGGAGGGTGCCAGGAGAGAGAGAGAAGTCATCACTGAAATGAAGCAGACAATCTGAGACACTAAGAGCTTTCCACTCAGAAGTGGTGAAGAAATACATATTTGATGATGATGATGACCTGCGAACAGGAAATAAAATAAAATGGTTCTAAGCACAGAGTGTACCTGAGACTCCATTACGGGTTATTTCATCTCGATTAACTGAGATGTCATTTGGTCCGTCAACGGGAGATTGGTGTTTTAGTGGTTTGTAGTTTTTTACATATAGCTTACAGTAACATAAATGAATGAAAATGCTATTATGTTCTTTGACCTTACCCAAGACCTTCATAAATATAACCAAAGGCTTGATTGAAGCAATAGTGCAGCAATTAGATACAAGGTGGAAAGACCTTTAGTTTCTACATGACAATGAAAACCCTGCATCCATTGACTTCAATTCAAATCACTCTATTTGCTTGTGAGGGAGCTTGTTGTGTGGAATGGTTCCTATGACAAACAAAAAGCACATACAAATAAATACAAGCAGGCAGTAGAGGACAGGACAAAGGTGACACGAGTTGCTCACTCCATCAAAAAACATCATAGATTCCTACCATAATAGCCTCCTGTACCAGCCAGCTCTGAGCCTGGGGAGGAGGCTACTAGCATACATCATTGATTACTAACCCACTGTATGAGTTAAATAGCTCTCTGCTCTCCACTGTTCCATTATGCAATGGACAATGCTAATGCATGTTGGTGCTAAAGTTATGTCTGTCTGTCTGCCTTTCTGTTCCCACCCTCAACTCCTTGTTCTCGTCTCTCTGTCTTCCTCTTTGTCTCTTTGGATGATTTCTTTCTCCCCCTCCCCCTCTCCATCTCCATCTCTCTCCATCCATCTCTATCTCTCTCTAGGATTTGCCGTGGGAGGGTTGTGATAACCCGTGGAACACAGAGAAGTGTTTCTCCAACTACAGTTTGACAGACACTACCAACCTCACCAGTGCCGTCACTGAGTTCTGGGAGTACGTCAAATCATTTATTTTAACACTTGAATTGTGGGGTTTCTGATGGTTTTTAATTTTACATCTAGCCTACATTAACATCAATGAATGGAAACGCTATTATGTTATTTGAACAAAAACATTCATAAACATAACCAAAGGCTTGTTTTCCCGATACATACATGACATGTATTTATTAGACTGTTAGAATGTTGATGTCCAAAAGACACGTCATTGGCTGGAAGTGGGGTCCCTGGAGGCCAGGCATTTCTAGTGCTTCTATCATTTTTCACTGAGTCATGTGAAAAGCATGGTGTCAAAGGTGGAAAATGTGTGTGTGTGCATATTAAACGTGGGTGTGGGTGACCTGAGAGTGTGCGTAACTGTTTGTTTGTGAGAATGTCCTGTCTGTCTGTATGGTGAAGTGATCATGTGTGTGTATAACATGTCTGAAAGTATGTATGCATGTGTCTGTGTGATCCAGGTGTGTGTGACTGCACTGATCGGTGTGTGTGTGACTGCACTGACCGTTATGTGTGTGTGTGTCTGCCAGGCGGAACATGCACCAGCTGTCCAGTGGTCTGGAGGAGCCTGGTGAGGTGCGCTGGCCCCTGGCTGGAACTCTGGCTCTGTCCTGGATCCTGGTCTACTTCTCTATCTGGAAAGGAGTGGAGTGGACAGGGAAGGTCAGCCCTGCTCTTATTATTACGCTCTCTCTCTTTCCTTTCATGTCTCTTCCTCTCTCTCTTTCCTTTCATGTCTCTTCCTCTCTCTCTTTCCTTTCATGTCTCTTCCTCTCTCTCTTTTTGCCTTCTCTCTTTCCTTTCATGTCTCTTCCTCTCTCTCTTTTTCCTTCTCTCTTTCTTTCCTTTCATGTCTCTTCCTCTCTCTCTTTCCTTTCATGTCTCTTCCTCTCTCTCTTTTTACCTTCTCTCTTTCCTTTCATGTCTCTTCCTCTCTCTCTTTTGCCTTCTCTCTTTCCTTTCATCTCTCTTCCTCTCTCTCTTTCCTTTTCCTCCTTTTCCTCTCTCTCTTTCCTTTCATGTCTCTTCCTCTCTCTCTTTTGTCTCTTCTCTCTTTCCTTTCATGTCTCTCTCTCTCTTTTTGCCTTCTCTCTTTCCTTTCATGTCTCTTCCTCTCTCTCTTTTTGCCTTCTCTCTTTCCTTTCATGTCTCTTCCTCTCTCTCTTTTTGCCTTCTCTCTTTCCTTTCATGTCTCTTCCTCTCTCTCTTTTTGCCTTCTCTCTTTCCTTTCATGTCTCTTCCTCTCTCTCTTTCCTTTTGTCTCTTCCTCTCTTTCCTTTTCTCTTTTTCCTTCTCTCTTTCCTTTCATGTCTCTTCCTCTCTCTCTTTCCTTCTCTCTTTCCTTTCATGTCTCTTCCTCTCTCTCTTTTTGCCTTCTCTCTTTCCTTTCATGTCTCTTCCTCTCTCTCTTTCCTTTCATGTCTCTTCCTCTCTCTCTTTCCTTTCATGTCTCTTCCTCTCTCTCTTTTTGCCTTCTCTCTTTCCTTTCATGTCTCTTCCTCTCTCTCTTTTTGCCTTCTCTCTTTCCTTTCATGTCTCTTCCTCTCTCTCTTTTTGCCTTCTCTCTTTCCTTTCATGTCTCTTCCTCTCTCTCTTTTTGCCTTCTCTCTTTCCTTTCATGTCTCTTCCTCTCTCTCTTTTTGCCTTCTCTCTTTCCTTTCATGTCTCTTCCTCTCTCTCTTTTTGCCTTCTCTCTTTCCTTTCATGTCTCTTCCTCTCTCTCTTTCCTTTCATGTCTCTTCCTCTCTCTCTTTTTGCCTTCTCTCTTTCCTTTCATGTCTCTTCCTCTCTCTCTTTCCTTTTCCTTCTCTCTTTCCTTTCATGTCTCTTCTCTCTCTTTGCCTTCTCTCTTTCCTTTCATGTCTCTTCCTCTCTCTCTCTTTTCCTTCTCTCTTTCCTTTCATGTCTCTTCCTTTCTCTCTTCTCTTTTTGCCTTCTCTCTTTCCTTTCATGTCTCTTCCTCTCTCTCTCTTTTTTTGCCTTCTCTCTTTCCTTTCATGTCTCTTCCTCTCTCTCTTTTGCCTTCTCTCTTTCCTTTCATGTCTCTTCCTCTCTCTCTTTTTGCCTTCTCTCTTTCCTTTCATGTCTCTTCTCTCTCTCTTTTTGCCTTCTCTCTTTCCTTTCATGTCTCTTCCTCTCTCTCTTTTTGCCTTCTCTCTTTCCTTTCATGTCTCTTCCTCTCTCTCTTTTTCCTTTCTCTTTCCTTTCATGTCTCTTCTCTCTCTTTTTTGCCTTCTCTCTTTCCTTTCATGTCTCTTCCTCTCTCTCTTTCCTTTCATGTCTCTTCCTCTCTCTCTTTCCTTTCATGTCTCTTCCTCTCTCTCTTTTTGCCTTCTCTCTTTCCTTTCATGTCTCTTCCTCTCTCTCTTTTTACCTTCTCTCTTTCCTTTCATGTCTCTTCCTCTCTCTCTTTTTTCTCTCTTTCCTTCTCTCTTTCCTTTCATGTCTCTTCCTCTCTCTCTTTTTTTCATGTCTCTTCCTCTCTCTCTTTTTGCCTTCTCTCTTTCCTTTCATGTCTCTTCCTCTCTCTCTTTTTACCTTCTCTCTTTCCTTTCATGTCTCTTCCTCTCTCTCTTTTTGCCTTCTCTCTTTCCTTTCATGTCTCTTCCTCTCTCTCTTTTTACCTTCTCTCTTTCCTTTCATGTCTCTTCCTCTCTCTCTTTTTACCTTCTCTCTTTCCTTTCATGTCTCTTCCTCTCTCTCTTTTTGCCTTCTCTCTTTCCTTTCATGTCTCTTCCTCTCTCTCTTTTTACCTTCTCTCTTTCCTTTCATGTCTCTTCCTCTCTCTCTTTCCTTTCATGTCTCTTCCTCTCTCTCTTTTTCTCTTCTCTCTTTCCTTTCATGTCTCTTCCTCTCTCTCTTTCCTTTCATGTCTCTTCCTCTCTCTTTTCCTTTCATGTCTCTTCCTCTCTCTCTTTCCTTTCATGTCTCTTCTCTCTCTCTTTTTTTGCCTTCTCTCTTTCCTTTCATGTCTCTTCCTCTCTCTCTTTTTGCCTTCTCTCTTTCCTTTCATGTCTCTTCCTCTCTCTCTTTCCTTTCATGTCTCTTCCTCTCTCTCTTTCCTTTCATGTCTCTTCCTCTCTCTCTTTCCTTTCATGTCTCTTCCTCTCTCTCTTTTTGCCTTCTCTCTTTCCTTTCATGTCTCTTCCTCTCTCTCTTTTTGCCTTCTCTCTTTCCTTTCATGTCTCTTCCTCTCTCTCTTTCCTTTCATGTCTCTTCCTCTCTCTCTTTCCTTTCATGTCTCTTCCTCTCTCTCTTTTTGCCTTCTCTCTTTCCTTTCATGTCTCTTCCTCTCTCTCTTTTTGCCTTCTCTCTTTCCTTTCATGTCTCTTCCTCTCTCTCTTTTTGCCTTCTCTCTTTCCTTTCATGTCTCTTCCTCTCTCTCTTTCCTTTCATGTCTCTTCTCTCTCTCTTTCCTTTCATGTCTCTTCCTCTCTCTCTTTTTCCTTCTCTCTTTCCTTTCATGTCTCTTCTTCTCTCTTTCCTTTCATGTCTCTTCCTCTCTCTCTTTCCTTTCATGTCTCTTCCTCTCTCTCTTTTTTCTTCTCTTCTTTCCTTTCATGTCTCTTCCTTCTCTCTTTCCTTTCATGTCTCTTCTCTCTCTTCTTTTTCTCTTCCTTCTCTCTTTCCTTTCATGTCTCTTCCTCTCTCTCTTTTTGCCTTCTCTCTTTCCTTTCATGTCTCTTCCTCTCTCTCTTTTTGCCTTCTCTCTTTCCTTTCATGTCTCTTCTCTCTCTTTTTGCCTTCTCTTTCCTTTCATGTCTCTTCTCTCTCTCTTTCCTTTCATGTCTCTTCCTCTCTCTCTTTCCTTTCATGTCTCTTCCTCTCTCTTTTTCTTCTCTCTTTCCTTTCATGTCTCTTCCTCTCTCTCTTTTTGCCTTCTCTCTTTCCTTTCATGTCTTCCTCTCTCTCTTTCCTTTCATGTCTCTTTCTCTCTCTCTTTTTCCTCTCTCTTTCCTTTCATGTCTCTTCCTCTCTCTCTTTCCTTTCATGTCTCTTCCTCTCTCTCTTTCCTTTCATGTCTCTTCCTCTCTCTCTTTCCTTTCATGTCTCTTCCTCTCTCTCTTTCCTTTCATGTCTCTTCTCTCTCTCTTTCCTTTCATGTCTCTTCCTCTCTCTCTTTCCTTTTGTCTCACCCTCTCTCTTTTTCTTTCTCTCTTTCCTTTCATGTCTCTTCCTCTCTCTCTTTCCTTTCATGTCTCTTCCTCTCTCTCTTTTTGCCTTCTCTCTTTCCTTTCATGTCTCTTCCTCTCTCTCTTTTTGCCTTCTCTCTTTCCTTTCATGTCTCTTCCTCTCTCTCTTTCCTTTCATGTCTCTTTCTCTCTCTTTTTGCCTTCTCTCTTTCCTTTCATGTCTCTTCCTCTCTCTTTTTTGCCTTCTCTCTTTCCTTTCATGTCTCTTCCTCTCCTCTGTGAACAGAGCCCCAGGGAGCTTTTTTAGGGACTCTTCTCCAGGTTCATCTCTCTGTAGGTGATGTCTTTCCTTTCCTTTCATGTCTCTTCCTCTCTCTCTTTTTGCCTTTCTCTTTCCTTTCATGTCTCTTCCTCTCTCTCTTTCCTTTTGTCCTCAGGCCTCTCTCTTTCCTTTCATGTCTCTTCTCTCTCTCTTTGTTTGCCTTCTCTCTTTCCTTTCATGTCTGGTTTCCTCTCTCTCTTTCCTTTCATGTCTCTTCCTCTCTCTCTTTCCTTTCATGTCTCTTCCTTCTCTCTTTTTTGCCTTCACGGAGGATTTTTTCATGTCTCTTCCTCTCTGGTCTTTCCTTTCATGTTCTTCCTCTCTCTCTTTCCTTTCATGTCTCTTCCTCTCTCTTTTTGCCTTCTCTCTTTCCTTTCATGTCTCTTCTTCTCTCTCTCTCTTTCCTTTCATGTCTCTTCCTCTCTCTCTTTCCTTTCATTTCTTTCCTTTTGTCTTTCCTTTCATCTCTTTTTGCCTTCTCTCTTTCCTTTCATGTCTCTTCCTCTCTCTCTTTTTGCCTTCTCTCTTTCCTTTCATGTCTCTTCCTCTGGTGATCTTTTTTGCCTTCTCTTTCCTTTCATGTGTCTTCTCTCTTTCCTTTCACTTCTTTCCTCTCTCTCTTTTTGCCTTCTCTCTTTCCTTTCATGTCTCTTCCTCTCTCTCTTTCCTTTCATGTCTCTTCCTCTCTCTCTTTTTCTGTCTTGGTGCTTTCGTCTCGGTCTCTCTCTTTCTGTCTCCTTATGTCTCCTTATGTCTGGGTGTCTCTCTCTCTGCCACTCCATATGGCACATCTCCATCTCTCTCTCCCTCTGGCACATCTCTCTCACTCTCTCTCCCTCTGGCACATCTCTCTCTCTCTGGCACATCTTTCTCTCTCTCAATTCAATTCAATTAACAAATTAACAGTAAACATTACACATACAGAAGTTTCAAAACAATAAAGACATTACAAATGTCATATTATATATATACAGTGTTTTAACAATGTACAAATGGTAAAGGACACAAGATAAAATAAATAAGCATAAATATGGGTTGTATTTACAATGGTGTGTGTTCTTCACTGGTTGCCCTTTTCTCGTGGCAACAGGTCACAAATCTTGCTGCTGTGATGGCACACTGTGGAATTTCACCCAGTAGATATAGGAATTTTTCAAAATTGGATTTGTTTTCGAATTCTTTGTGGATCTGTGTAATCTGAGGGAAATATGTCTCTCTAATATGGTCATACATTGGGCAGGAGGTTAGGAAGTGCAGCTCAGTTTCCACCTCATTTTGTGGGCAGTGAGCACATAGCCTGTCTTCTCTTGAGAGCCATGTCTGGTTGGACGGGGCCTTTCTTAATAGCAAGGCTATGCTCACTGAGTCTGTACATAGTCAAAGCTTTCCTTAATTTTGGGTCAGTCACAGTGGTCAGGTATTCTTTGCTGTGTACTCTCTGTGTAGGGCCAAATAGCATTCTAGTTTGCTCTGTTTTTTTGTTAATTCTTTCCAATGTGTCAAGTAATTATCTTTTTTGTTTTCTCATGATTTGGTTGGGTCTAATTGTGCTGCTGTCCTGGGGCTCTGTAGGGTGTGTTTGTGAACAGAGCCCCAGGATTTCTGTATTGCGTGATTGCTTAGGGGACTCTTCTCCAGGTTCATCTCTCTGTAGGTGATGGCTTTGTTGTGGAAGGTTTGGGAATCGCTTCCTTTTAAGTGGTTATAGAATTTAACGGCTCTTTTCTGGATTTTGATAATTAGTGGGTATCGGCCTAATTCTGCTCTGCATGCATTATTTGGTGTTCTGCGTTGTACACGGAGGATATTTTTGCAGAATTCTGCGTGCAGAGTCTCAATTTGGTGTTTGTCCCATTTTGTGAAGTCTTGGTTGGTTGTGCGGACCCCAGACCTCACAACCATAAAGGGCAATGGGCTCTATGACTGATTTAAGTATTTTTAGCGAAATCCTAATTGGTATGTTGAAATTTATGTTCCTTTTGATGGCATAGAATGCCCTTCTTGCCTTGTCTCTCAGATCGTTCACAGCTTTGTGGAAGTTACCTGTGGCGCTGATGTTTAGGCCAAGGTATGTATAGTTTTTGTGTGCTCTAGGGCAACAGTGTCTAGATGGAATTTGTATTTGTGGTCCTGGTGACTGGACCTTTTTTGGAACACCATTATTTTGGTCTTACTGAGATTTACTGTTAGGGCCCAGGTCTGACAGAATCTGTGCATAAGATCTAGGTGCTGCTGTAGGCCCTCCTTGGTTGGTGACAGAAGCACCAGATCATCAGCAAACAGCAGACATTTGACTTCGGATTCTAGTAGGGTGAGGCCGGGTGCTGCAGACTTTTCTAGTGCCCATGCCAATTCGTTGATATATATGTTGAAGAGGGTGGGGCTTAAGCTGCATCCCTGTCTCACTCCATGACCCTGTGTGAAGAAATGTGTGTGTTTTTTGCCAATTTTAACAGCACACTTGTTGTTTGTGTACATGGATTTTATAGTGTCGTATGTTTTACCCCCAACACCATTTTCCATCAGTTTGTATAGCAGACCCTCATGCCAAATTGAGTGGAAGGCTTTTTTGAAAACAACAAAGCATGAGAAGACTTTGCCTTTGTTTTGGTTTGTTTGGTTGTCAATTAGGGTGTGCAGGGTGAATACATGCTCTGTTGACGGTAATTTGGTAAAAAGCCAATTTGACATTTGCTCAGTACATTGTTTTCATTGAGGAAATGTGCTGAGTCTGCTGTTAATGATAATGCAGAGGATTTTCCCAAGGTTACTGTTGACGCATATTCCACGGTAGTTATTGGGGTCAAATTTGTCTCCACTTTTGTGGATTGGGCTGATCAGTCCTTGGTTCCAAATATTGAGGGGGAAATGCCAGAGCTAAGGATGATGTTAAAGAGTTTTAGTATAGCCAATTGGAATTTGTTGTCTGTATATTTGATCATTTCTGTGGTCATGGACACCACAGGCCTTTTGGCGTGGGTCCTCTATGTGTAGGTCCAGGGGGGGTCCTGCAGGTCTGGGAGGGTGTCTCGCTGGTCTGGATGGGGTGTCTATTGATCTGTTGCTCCTGTGTGAAGTGTTGGGGATACGTTTGAGAGCGATGTCCTTTAGAGTTCGGGCAAACGTGGGCACTGCTGCCTTGTAGAGGTGGACCTGGTCATAGAGGCTGTTCAAGTCCAGGGTGGAGTGGTGGGCCAGGAAAACATTTGGTTTTGAGGCACAGTCACGGGAAATACTTGCGTTTACCTGCTGTATTGTGGCAGGGTGAAAGTCTTTTCGTGGTAGCAGGGTGGAGATAACCACTTGTGCGTTGGGGAAAGTAGAAGAAGCCTTTTCAATCACTCCCTTCAGTGCTGTGGCCACCCTTTCCTGCTGTGCTCTCAGGTCGTTTGTGCCTGTGTGTATTATTACGTGGCTAGGTGAGCCTAGTTGGTCCTCAGACAGAAGGTCTAGGGCGCGCTGGGTGTTTGGACACCAGAGTTTAGACACACTGTGTTTGGGAAAACGTTTTTTTTTTATATATATTTCCCATTTGAGTCAACAAGTAGTATAATCTGTGTCTTGTGTTTGTCCTCAGTGGGTGTGGGGGGGTTGTCAGAAGGGCTATCAGGGTGGCTGACAGGGGGGGTGCTCAGAGGGGGTGAGAGCCGCTGGGCTTGGGGTTCTTCATTTGTCTGTTCTGCTGCGATGTTGACTCTATGGTCAGGGTCTGGTGTGGACTGTTCTGCTGTGGTGTCGAGACTTTTGTCGGGTGCTGAGGTGGGCTGTTCTGCTGGCTTCTCTGTGGGGATGGCCACCTCTCTAGTGGGTTGTTCTCTGTCACACGCCGCCCCCCTCAACCTCTCCTCCATCCCCCTCAATCTCTCCTCCACCAGCTGTCTGATCCTCTCCTCTAGTGCTCTGTTCTTCTCCTGCTCCTGCTCTTTCTCCTGTTGAAGTTGTCTCACCACTGTCCAGAGTGCAGATATGTCTCTGTCCACCTCCAGCATTCCGGGTCTGGTTAAGGGGGTGTTGTTGTGCTGGACTGTTGTCTGGGTCTGTGCTGACTGAAGTGTAATCACCTGCTGTTCCAGCTCCACCTGCCTTACCTCCAGCTGGGTGAATTTGTCCTTCATTTCAATGAGGGAGTGGTAATCTGTACTGGGAGGTTGACTCTCCCCTGGGGGCTGCTTGTCTGTGGGGTTACATAATGAAGAGGTCTGGTCTGACCCGCTCTGGGTGGGGGTATCTTTATCAAGGGAGAGCTTCTCCTGCTGGGCTAATTCTAATTCTATAGGTGAAAGTCCAGCTGAAACTGTTTGGGGTTACCCTCTCTCTCTCTTGCAAAAGGTATTTAATGAAAAAACTCTCGTCACCTGTAAGACACATCAACCACAATACAATTGATAGAATGTCTAAATCCATTTCAGCAACATCATATACAATAGTTAAATCCTGAAACATGCAGCAGATAACAGCCTCCTTCCATAACGGTAACCTGGCAAAAAAAAGACCTTAACAACTGTGTCGAGTTAGGGGGTGTTAAATTAACGCTCACTTTTTAAGAAAATAAATGTATGAGCAAGGAACACATCTTCGCATTCTGCTCCGAGGGTCATTGGAATTTAATGTGAACTGCACAAAGCAGAAAATTAACTCCCCCAAGGCCCTGGCCTTGATGGAATTTACCAATTAAACACAATCATTATTTGACAAACGTTCACAGATCTCTGTCAGGAGAGGAAGGCGAGGCAGGCGAGCAGGAAGTAGAATGTTTCAGTCCCTAGTGGGGAATGTTTCAGTCTGCTCATGTACCATTGAGGCTGGAAGTTCACCTTCATCTGGGATTTTTAGTTAGTCAACTACCCACCTTTTCACTCCTCACCAATACACCATGTCTGTTATCCAGGTGGTCTATTTCTCTGTCCCCTATCTGTTATTCAGGTGGTCTATTTCTCTGTCTTCTAACTGTTATCCAGGTGGTCTATTTCTCTGTCCCCTATCTGTTATTCAGGTGGTCTATTTCTCTGTCCCCTAACTGTTATTCAGGTGGTCTATTTCTCTGTCCCCTATCTGTTATTCAGCTGGTCTATTTCTCTGTCTTCTAACTGTTATTCAGGTGGTCTATTTCTCTGTCCCCTATCTGTTATTCAGGTGGTCTATTTCTCTGTCTCCTATCTGTTATTCAGGTGGTCTATTTCTCTGTCCCCTATCTGTTATTCAGGTGGTCTATTTCTCTGTCTCCTATCTGTTATTCAGGTGGTCTATTTCTCTGTCCCCTATCTGTTATTCAGGTGGTCTATTTCTCTGTCCCCTATCTGTTATTCAGGTGGTCTATTTCTCCGCCACGTACCCCTACTTCATGCTGTTCATCCTGTTTTTTCGTGGGGTCACTCTCCCCGGGGCCAAGGAGGGCATCCTTTTCTACATCACCCCCGACTTCAACAAACTCCTCAAGTCTGAGGTACGGTGGCCCCTAAGAGTCACACACTCACAGACCCTATGCCTATGCACACACTGAAATGTCAACAGGAAAAATAAGATATGTTTAATGTCTTGAAAACTGTCCTTAAAAAATGTGTGTGTGTGTGTGTGTGTTTGTCTGACTACTCTCCCAGGTGTGGCTGGACGCTGCTACTCAGATCTTCTTCTCCTATGGACTGGGTCTGGGTTCGCTCATCGCCTTGGGAAGCTACAACTCCTTCAATAACGACGTGTACAGGTAGACAACCCCCACAGCCTCTTTTATGCCTTATGCCCCTGTTAGTGACCCACTGGTTTCAAACCTGGGTCTCATGTGTGCATCAAGAATGAGCTAAAGCCTGTGCATTTTCTCAGGGAACTAACGCACATCTTCAGGTAAGGCTCATCAAACCACCTCTGTTACATGTTAAAAACCTAGATGATGGAACCCTTCTATTTGCTTTGATTCTATACTTCTGGGTTCTAATCCATCTTTCCTCTATTTACTTTGATTCTATACTTCTGGGTTCTACTCCCTCTTTCCTCTATTTACTTTGATTCTATACTTCTGGGTTCCACTCCATCTTTCCTCTATTTGCTTTGATTCTATACTTCTGGGTTCCACTCCCTCTTTCCTCTATTTGCTTTGATTCTATACTTCTGGGTTCCACTCCCTCTTTCCTCTATTTACTTTGATTCTATACTTCTGGGTTCCACTCCCTCTTTCCTCTATTTGCTTTGATTCTATACTTCTGGGTTCCACTCCCTCTTTCCTCTATTTACTTTGATTCTATACTTCTGGGTTCCACTCCCTCTTTCCTCTATTTGCTTTGATTCTATACTTCTGGGTTCTACTCCCTCTTTCCTCTATTTACTTTGATTCTATACTTCTGGGTTCCACTCCCTCTTTCCTCTATTTGCTTTGATTCTATACTTCTGGGTTCCACTCCCTCTTTCCTCTATTTGCTTTGATTCTATACTTCTGGGTTCTACTCCCTCTTTCCTCTATTTACTTTGATTCTATACTTCTGGGTTCCACTCCCTCTTTCCTCTATTTGCTTTGGTTCCACTGGGTTCCCTCTTTCCTCTATTTGCTTTGATTCTATACTTCTGGGTTCCACTCCCTCTTTCCTCTATTTACTTTGATTCTATACTTCTGGGTTCCACTCCCTCTTTCCTCTATTTGCTTTGATTCTATACTTCTGGGTTCCATTCTACCCTCTTTCCTCTATTTGCTTTGATTCTATACTTCTGGGTTCCACTCCCTCTTTCCTCTATTTGCTTTGATTCTATACTTCTGGGTTCTCCCTCTTTCCTCTATTTCTTTTTCTATACTTCTGGGTTTACTCCCTCTTTCCTCTATTTACTTTGATTCTATACTTCTGGGTTCCACTCCCTCTTTCCTCTATTTACTTTGATTCTATACTTCTGGGTTCTAATCCCTCTTTCCTCTATTTACTTTGATTCTATACTTCTGGGTTCCACTCCCTCTTTCCTCTATTTGCTTTGATTCTATACTTCTGGGTTCCACTCCCTCTTTCCTCTATTTGCTTTGATTCTATACTTCTGGGTTCTACTCCCTCTTTCCTCTATTTGCTTTGATTCTATACTTCTGGGTTCTAATCCCTCTTTCCTCTATTTACTTTAATTTGTTCTGTCCTTTTCTTGTTCCTTTCTTCTGTGGTGTTCCATTATAGTATCCTGTCTACTTACCAATACCAAACATGGGTTGTGTTTTCTTCTCCTGTCAGGGACTCCCTCATCGTGTGCTGTATAAACTCCTTCACCAGCATGTTTGCGGGCTTCGTCATCTTCTCCATTGTGGGCTTCATGTCGTACATCACCAAGAAGCCTGTCCAGGAACTAGCTGCCTCCGGTACAGTGCAGTTAGCTCACCCTCCTGCAGCATTCACTGTTGCTGACTTCGAAGTCAGCTGTTCCTGATTAACACTACAGAGTCAAACCGAGCTGTACTGACCTGGTCTAAATATACATCCACTATAGTTTCTGAAACAGTGCTGGAAAGGACAATGTCTAAATAAAATATAGAGTATGTTCAGACTCTTTAGCTGGGGAGTCAAACTCATTCCATGGAGGACTAATGTCTGTGGGTTTCTGGTTTTTCCTTTCAATTAAGACCTAGACAACCAAGGGAGGGGAGGTCATTACTAATTAGTGACATTAATTCATCAATTAAGTACAAGGGAGGAGGGAAAACCCGCAGACACTCAGCCCTCCGTGGAATGAGTTTGACACATGTACTATAGGTTCACTGGTTATCTTCTTCTTGCCACAGTAAAAGTAATGAATTGATTAATGCCACTGATTGGCCACAGACTCCACTCAACTTGTGCCAGGGGGTCTGAATTAGTCCCTGATTAGAGGGGAAGAATTAAAATCAGCAGCACTTCTTCTGACATAAGATTAAAGGGGTAATAGTGCTCCTAATCAACTCATCAATTGAAAAATGATATCAAGTAAATGATTGGTTTCTTAGATACATGTAAGATACAATACACAAAGGAAGTAAAACCTACGCTTTTTATTCAACAGAAGAGATTTCATATGGCACAATTATTATCATGGTGTGCATTACTGTGTCCATTTGAGGTGTGCAGTGAAGTGTGATTATGCAATGTGGGCTGAGGCTCAATGATGTGGTTTGGTGTCTAACTCAAGGCCCAGATTTAGCTCACTGTGTTTGGTGTGGTGTCTAACTCAAGGCCCAGGCTTGGCGTTCTTGGCCTACCCCCAGGCCGTAACTCAGCTGCCCATGTCCTCACTGTGGGCCATCCTGTTCTTCTCCATGCTGATGATGCTGGGGCTAGACAGCCAGGTGAGGATCCCACCTAGAGTCACCTGACACCCAGATAACTAGGAAGGGAAGAGAGGTGTTAGTGGTGAGAACCAGACAGACAACAGACAAGCCAACGTTACAGTTCATTACAGCAGAACAAAGAGAATAACAGAACGGCAGGTAGATATGTTACAAGTGGCTTGTTGCTACTGAGTAGACATTACATAGGATTACCACTGTTATTTTCATTTTCAACAGAAGCGTCCAGGTGGCCCTGCAGAAGTTGGTAGCCTGTTAGAGTTCTCTGGTTCAAGACCTGAGTGAGCCAACGTGTGTGTGTGTTAACCTGTGTGCTCTGCCTGTAGTTCTGTACTGTGGAGGGCTTCGTCACAGCTCTGATGGATGAGTTCCCCATGGTGCTGAGGAAGAGGAAGAAGGTCTTTATCCTCGGCGTCTGTCTAATCTCCTTCCTCATCGGCTTCTCCAACATTACACAGGTAACAGAGTGTGTGTGTGTGTGTGTGTGTGCGTGTGTGTGTGTGTAGCCTTTTAACAACCCTCGATGGCTGCTTCCCCAGGGTGGTCTGTACGTCTTCAAGCTGTTTGATTACTACTCTGCCAGCGGGATGTGCCTCCTCTTCCTCGTCTTCTTCGAAACCGTCTCGATTTCCTGGTTCTATGGTAGGACACAGTAAGCTTCTGTACCATTAGGAAAATATAGGATCTATCATTGTTGTTTTCTACAAGCATACATCCTGTTTAAACATGTACAGTTAATACTAGTCTCTTTACATACACAAGGAAACCAGCAGGATCAACTGTTATAAAATCACATAAAATAAGTATGTAAAAGTACCCTAAACATGAGAACAGACTGACCATGGAGAACACTAAACATGATGACAGACTGACCATGGAGAACACTAAACATGATGACAGACTGACCATGGAGAACACTAAACATGATGACAGACTGACCATGGAGAACACTAAACATAAGAACAGACCGACCATGGAGAACACTAAACATGATGACAGACTGACCATGGAGAACACTAAACAGACAGACTGACCATGGAGAACACTAACCATGATGACAGATAACCATGGAGAACACTAAACATGATGACAGACTGACCATGGAGAACACTAAACATGATGACAGACTGACCATGGAGAACACTAAACATGATGACAGACTGACCATGGAGAACACTAAACATAAGAACAGACTGACCATGGAGAACACTAAACATAATAACAGACTGACCATGGAGAACACTAAACATAAGAACAGACTGACCATGGAGAACACTAAACATAAGAACAGACTGACCATGGAGAACACTAAACATAAGAACAGACTGACCATGGAGAACACTAAACATGATGACAGACTGACCATGGACAGAACAGATGACAGACTGACCATGGAGAACACTAAACATGATGACAGACTGACCATGGAGAACACTAAACATAAGAACAGACAGACTGACCATGAACACTAAACATGATGACAGACTGACCATGGAGACACACTAAACATAAGAACAGACTGACCATGGAGAACACTAAACATGATATGACAGACTGGAGAACACTAAACAGACAGACTGACCATGGAGAACACTAAACATGATGACAGACTGACCATGGAGAACACTAAACATGATGACAGACATGGAGAACACTAAACATGATGAACAGACTGACCATGGAGAACATAAACATGATGACAGAGACCATGGAGAACACTAAACATGATGACAGACTGACCATGGAGAACACTAAACATGATGACAGACAGACTGACCATGGAGAACACTAAACATGACAGACTGACAGACTGACCATGGAGAACACTAAACATGATGACAGACTGACCATGGAGAACACTAAACATGATGACAGACTGACCATGGAGAACACTAAACATGATGACAGAACCATGGAGAACACTAAACATGATGACAGACTGACCATGGAGAACACTAAACATAAGAACAGACCGACCATGGAGAACACTAAACATGATGACAGACTGACCATGGAGAACACTAAACATAATGACAGACTGACCATGGAGAACACTAAACATGATGACAGACTGACCATGGAGAACACTAAACATGATGACAGACTGACCATGGAGAACACTAAACATGATGACAGACTGACCATGGAGAACACTAAACATGATGACAGACTGACCATGGAGAACACTAAACATGATGACAGACCATGGAGAACACTAAACATGATGACAGACACCATGGAGAACATAAACATGATGACAGACTGACCATGGAGAACACTAAACATGATGACAGACTGACCATGGAGAACACTAAACATGATGACAGACTGACCATGGAGAACACTAAACATGATGACAGACTGACCATGGAGAACACTAAACATGATGACAGACTGACCATGGAGAACACTAAACATGATGACAGACTGACCATGGAGAACACTAAACATGATGACAGACTGACCATGGAGAACACTAAACATGATGACAGACTGACCATGGAGAACACTAAACATGATGACAGACTGACCATGGAGAACACTAAACATGATGACAGACTGACCATGGAGAACACTAAACATGATGACAGACTGACCATGGAGAACACTAAACATGATGACAGACTGACCATGGAGAACACTAAACATGATGACAGACTGACCATGGAGAACACTAAACATGATGACAGACTGACCATGGAGAACACTAAACATGATGACAGACTGACCATGGAGAACACTAAACATGATGACAGACTGACCATGGAGAACACTAAACATGATGACAGACTGACCATGGAGAACACTAAACATGATGACAGACTGACCATGGAGAACACTAAACATGATGACAGACTGACCATGGAGAACACTAAACATGATGACAGACTGACCATGGAGAACACTAAACATGATGACAGACTGACCATGGAGAACACTAAACATGATGACAGACTAACCATGGAGAACACTAAACATGATGACAGACTGACCATGGAGAACACTAAACATGACAGACTGACCATAGAGAACACTAAACATGATGACAGACTGACCATGGAGAACACTAAACATGAGAACAGTGTCATGTTCGTCGAAATGGGTAGACAAAGGCACAGCGTGCGTAGAGTTCCACATATTTTAATAAATCGAAACTCACCACACAAAACAATAACGCACAAACGAACAGTGACGCTAACAGTGCTACTAGGCAACTATACATAGCCAAGATCCCACAAATCACAAATGAGGAAATGGCTGCCTAAATATGATCCCCAATCAGAGACAACGATAAACAGCTGTCTCTGATTGGGAACCATACCAGGCCAACATAGACAAACAAATCACCTAGATGACCCACCCTAGTCACTATCACGCCCCAACCAACATAGAGAATAAACAGCTTTCTATGGTCAGGGTGTGACAAACAGACTGACCATGGAGAACACTAACCATGATGACAGACTGACCATGGAGAACACTAACCATGGTGACATATACATTTATATGAAATAACACATATGGAATCATGTAGTAACCAAAAAAGTGTTAAACAAATCAAAACATATTTTAGATTTCAGATTCTTCAAAGTAGCCACCCTTTGTCTTGATGACAGCTTTGCACACTCTTGGCATTCTCTCAACCAGCTTCACCTGGAATGCTTTTCCAATATTCTTCCAAGTTCCCACATATGCTGAGCACTTGTTGACTGCATTTCCTTTACTCTGCGGTCCAACTCATCCCAAACCATCTCAATTGGGTTGAGGTCAGGTGATTGTGGAGGCCAGGCCATCTGATGCAGCACTCCAGCACTCTCCTTCTTTGTCAAATAGCCCTTACACAGTCTGGAGGTGTGTTTTGGGTCATTGTCCTGTTGAAAATCAAATGATAGTCCCACTAAGGGTAAACCGGATGGGAAGGCGTATTGCTGCAGAATGCTGTGGTAGCCATGCTGGTTAGGTGTGCCGTGAATTCTAAATAAATCACAGACAGTGTCACCAGCAAAGCACCACCACACCTCCTCCTCCATGCTTCAGGGTGGGAACCACACATGCGGAGATCATACGTTCACCGACTCTGCGTCTCACAAAGACATGGCGGTTGGAACCAAAAATCTCAAATTTGGACTCATTAGGCGAAAGGACAGATTTCCACCGGTCTAATGCCCATTGCTCGTGTCTCTTGGCCCAAGCAAGTCTCTTCTTATTTGTGTCCTTTAGAAGTGGTTTCTTTGCAGCAATTCAACCATGAAGGCCTGATTCACACAGTCTCCTCTGAACAGTTGATGTTGAGATGTGTCTGTTACTTGAACTCTGTGAAAGATTTATTTGGGCTGCAATCTGAGGTGCAGTTAACTCTAACGAAGTTGTGCTCTGAAGCTGAGGTAACTCTGGGTCTATCTTTCCCGTGGCGGTCCTCATGAGAGCCAGTTTCATCATAGCGCTTGAGGCTTTTTGTGACTGCACTTGAAGAAACTTTCAATGTTCTTGATATTATCCGGATTGACTGACCTTCATGTCTTAAAGCAACAATGCGCTGTCGTTTCCCTTTACTTATTTGAGCTGTTCTTGCCATAATATGGACTTGGTCTTTTACCGAACAGGGCTATCTTCTGTATACCACTCCTACCTTGTCACAACACAACTGATTGGCTCAAACGCATTAAGAAGGAAAGAAATTCCATACATGTACTTGTAACAAGCATACCTGTAATTGAAATGTATTCCAGGTAACTACCTCACGAAGCTGGTTGAGAGAATCATCAAGGCAGCTTTGCACACTACTTTATATTTGAGATTCTACTTTAAAAATCTTAAATATAAAATATATACAACACTTTTTTGGTTACTACATGTGTTATTTCATAGTTTGTCTTCACTATTATTCTACAATGTAGAAAATAGTAAAATTAAAGACACTGACTTGTCTCCAAACCTTTGACTGGTACTGTATATATATATATATATGTACATACACAGTTGAAGTCGGAAATATACATACACCTTAGCCAAATACATTTAAATTCAGTTTTTCACAATTCCTGACATTTAATCCGATGTAAAAATTCCCTGTCTTAGGTCAGTTAGGATCTTTTAAGAATGCGAATTGTCAGAATAATAGTAGAGTAAATTATTTATTTATCAGCTTTTATTTATTTAATCACATTCCCAGTGGGTCAGAAGTTTACATTCACTTAATTAGTGTTTGGTAGCACTGCCTTAAAATGGTTTAACTTGGGTCAAATGTTTCGGGTAATTTTGGCCCATTCCTCCTGACATAGCTAGTATAACTGGGTCAGGTTTGTAGGTCTCCTTGCTCACGCATGCTTTTTCAGTTCTGCCCACACATTTTCTATGGGATTGAGGTCAGGGTTTTGTGATGGCCACTCCAATACCTTGACTTTGTTGTCCTTAAGCCATTTTTGTCGCAACTTTGGAAGTGTGCTTAGGGTCATTGTCCATTTGGAAGACCCATTTGCGACCAAGCTTTAACTTCCTGACTGATGTCTTGAGATGTTGCTTCAATATATCCACATAATTGTCCTCCTCGTGATGCCATCTATTTTGTGAAGTGCACCAGTCCCTCCTGCAGCAAAGCCCCCCCACAACATGATGCTGCCACCCCCGTGCTTCATGGTTGGGATGGTGTTCTTCGGCTTACAAGCCTCCCCCTTTTTCCTCCAAACATAACGATGGTCATTATGGCCAAACCGTTCTGTTTTTGTTTCATCAGACCAGAGGACATTTCTCCAAAAAGTACGATCTTTGTCCCCATGTGCAGTTGAAACCGTAGTCTGGACTTTTATGGCGGTTTTGGAGAAGTGGCTTCTTCCTTGCCGAGTGGCCTTTCAGGTTATATCGATATAGGACTCGTTTGTTCTGGGATTGATTTGCACATTTTGCACCAAAGTACGTTCATCTCTAGGAGACAGAACGCATCTCCTTCCTGACCGGTACGACGGCTGTGTGGTCCCATGGTGTTTATACTTGCGTACTATTGTTTGTAAGATGAACGTGGTACCTTCAGGTGTTTGGAAATTGCTCCCAAAGAGGTCTTGGATGATTTCTTTTAATTTTCCCATGATGTCAAGCAAGGACGCACTGAGTTTGAAGGTAGACCTTGAAATACTTCCACAGGTACACCTCCAATTTACTCAAATGATGTCAATTAGCCTATCAGAAGCTTCTAAAGCTATGACATCATTTTCTGGAATTTTCCAAGCTGTTTAAAGGCACAGTCAACTTAGTGTATGTAAACTTCTGACCCACTGGAATTGTGATACAGTGAAATAATCTGTCTGTAAACAATTGTTGTAAATATTACATGTGCCATGCACAAGTAGATGTCTTAACCAACTTGCCAAAACTATAGTTTGTTAACAAGAAATTTGTGGAGTGGTTGAAAAACGGGTTTTTATGACTCCAACCTAAGTGTAAACTTTCGACTTCAACTGTACATCTTTTAAAAATATATTTTCAAATCAAAATCAAATCAAATTTTATTTGTCACATACACATGGTTAGCAGATGTTAATGCGAGTGTAGCGAAATGCTTGTGCTTCTAGTTCCGACAATGCAGTAATAACGGACAAGTAATCTAACTAACAATTCCAAAAAACTACTGTCTTATACACAGTGTAAGGGGATAAAGAATATGTACATAAGGATATATGAATGTGTGATGGTACAGAGCAGCATAGGCAAGATACAGTAGATGATATCGAGTACAGTATATACATATGAGATGAGTATGTAAACCAAGTGGCATAGTTAAAGTGGCTAGTGATACATGTATTACATAAGGATGCAGTCGATGATATAGAGTACAGTATCTACGTATGCATATGAGATGAATAATGTAGGGTAAGTAACATTATATAAGGTAGCATTGTTTAAAGTGGCTAGTGATATATTTACATCATTTCCCATCAATTCCCATGATTAAAGTGGCTGGAGTAGAGTCAGTGTCATTGACAGTGTTTTGGCAGTAGCCACTCAATGTTAGTGGTGGCTGTTTAACAGTCTGATGGCCTTGAGATAGAAGCTGTTTTTCAGTCTCTCGGTCCCAGCTTTGATGCACCTGTACTGACCTCGCCTTCTGGATGACAGCGGGGTGAACAGGCAGTGGCTCGGGTGGTTGATGTCCTTGATGATCTTTATGGCCTTCCTGTAGCATCGGGTGGTGTAGGTGTCCTGGAGGGCAGGTAGTTTGCCCCCGGTGATGCGTTGTGCAGACCTCACTACCCTCTGGAGAGCCTTACGGTTGAGGGCGGTGCAGTTGCCATACCAGGCGGTGATACAGCCCGCCAGGATGCTCTCGATTGTGCATCTGTAGAAGTTTGTGAGTGCTTTTGGTGACAAGCCGAATTTCTTCAGCCTCCTGAGGTTGAAGAGGCGCTGCTGCGCCTTCCTCACGATGCTGTCTGTGTGAGTGGACCAATTCAGTTTGTCTGTGATGTGTATGCCGAGGAACTTAAAACTTGCTACCCTCTCCACTACTGTTCCATCGATGTGGATGGGGGTGTTCCCTCTGCTGTTTCCTGAAGTCCACAATCATCTCCTTAGTTTTGTTGACGTTGAGTGTGAGGTTATTTTCCTGACACCACACTCCGAGGGCCCTCACCTCCTCCCTGTAGGCCGTCTCGTCGTTGTTGGTAATCAAGCCTACCACTGTTGTGTCGTCCGCAAACTTGATGATTGAGTTGGAGGCGTGAGTGGCCACGCAGTCGTAGGTGAACAGGGAGTACAGGAGAGGGCTCAGAACGCACCCTTGTGGGGCCCCAGTGTTGAGGATCAGCGGGGAGGAGATGTTGTTGCCTACCCTCACCACCTGGGGGCGGCCCGTCAGGAAGTCCAGTACCCAGTTGCACAGGGCGGGGTCGAGACCCAGGGTCTCGAGCTTGATGACGAGCTTGGAGGGTACTATGGTGTTGAATGCCGAGCTGTAGTCGATGAACAGCATTCTCACATAGGTATTCCTCTTGTCCAGATGGGTTAGGGCAGTGTGCAGTGTGGTTGAGATTGCATCGTCTGTGGACCTATTTGGGCGGTAAGCAAATTGGAGTGGGTCTAGGGTGTCAGGTAGGGTGGAGGTGATATGGTCCTTGACTAGTCTCTCAAAGCACTTCATGATGACGGATGTGAGTGCTACGGGCGGTAGTCGTTTAGCTCAGTTACCTTAGCTTTCTTGGGAACAGGAACAATGGTGGCCCTCTTGAAGCCTGTGGGAACAGCAGACTGGTATAGGGATTGATTGAATATGTCCGTAAACACACCGGCCAGCTGGTCTGCGCATGCTCTGAGGGCGCGGCTGGGGATGCCGTCTGGGCCTGCAGCCTTGCGAGGGTTAACACGTTTAAATGACTTACTCACTTCGGCTGCAGTGAAGGAGAGACCGCATGTTTTCGTTGCAGGCCGTGTCAGTGGCACTGTATTGTCCTCAAAGCGGGCAAAAAGTTATTTAGTCTGCCTGGGAGCAAGACATCCTGGTCCGTGACTGGGCTGGGTTTCTTCCTGTAGTCCGTGATTGACTGTAGACCCTGCCACATGCCTCTTGTGTCTGAGCCGTTGAATTGAGATTCTACTTTGTCTCTGTACTGGCGCTTAGCTTGTTTGATAGCCTTGCGGAGGGAATAGCTGCACTGTTTGTATTCAGTCATGTTACCAGACACCTTGCCCTGATTAAAAGCAGTGGTTCGCGCCTTCAGTTTCACACGAATGCTGCCATCAATCCACGGTTTCTGGTTAGGGAATGTTTTAATCGTTGCTATGGGAACGACATCTTCAACGCACGTTCTAATGAACTCGCACACCGAATCAGCATATTCGTCAATGTTGTTGTCTGACGCAATACGAAACATCTCCCAGTCCACGTGATGGAAGCAGTCTTGGAGTGTGGAGTCAGCTTGGTCGGACCAGCGTTGGACAGACCTCAGCGTGGGAGCCTCTTGTTTTAGTTTCTGTCTGTAGGCAGGGATCAACAAAATGGAGTCGTGGTCAGCTTTTCCGAAAGGGGGGCGGGACAGGGCCTTATATGCGTCGCGGAAGTTAGAGTAACAATGATCCAGGGTCTTTCCACCCCTGGTTGCGCAATCGATATGCTGATCAAATTTAGGGAGTCTTGTTTTCAGATTAGCCTTGTTAAAATCCCCAGCTACAATGAATGCAGCCTCCGGATAAATCGTTTCCAGTTTGCAGAGAGTTAAATAAAGTTCGTTCAGAGCCATCGATGTGTCTGCTTGGGGGATATATACGGCTGTGATTATAATCGAAGAGAATTCTCTTGGTAGATAATGCGGTCTACATTTGATTGTGAGGAATTCTAAATCAGGTGAACAGAAGGATTTGAGTTCCTGTATGTTTCTTTCATCACACCATGTCACGTTGGCCATGAGGCATACGCCCCGCCCCTCTTCTTACCAGAAAGATGTTTGTTTCTGTCGGCGCGATGCGTGGAGAAACCCGCTGGCTGCACCGCTTCGGATAGCGTCTCTCCAGTTAGCCATGTTTCCGTGAAGCATAGAACGTTACAGTCTCTGATGTCCCTCTGGAATGCTACCCTTGCTCGGATTTCATCAACCTTGTTGTCAAGAGACTGGACATTGGCAAGAAGAATGCTAGGAAGTGGTGCACGGTGTGCCCATCTCCGGAGTCTGACCAGAAGACCGCTTCGTTTCCCTCTTTTTCTGAGTCGTTTTTTTGGGTCGCTGAATGTAATCCACTCCGTTGTCCTGGTTGTAAGGCAGAACACAGGATCCGCGTCGCGAAAAACATATTCTTGGTCGTACTGATGGTGAGTTGACGCTGATCTTATATTCAGTAGTTCTTCTCGGCTGTATGTAATGAAACCTAAGATGACCTGGGGTACTAGTGTAAGAAATAACACTGCATAGTTTCCTAGGAACGCGAAGCGAGGCGGCCATCTCTGTCGGCGTCATTTTCCACTAACCCGGTCATGCCAAAGTTGACAAAGTCTCTTGATGAGGGAGTTGGAGCCCATGAGCATGATCTCAGTATTGTTGTAATTTACTTTTAAAAGGTTATTGCTCATCCAAGTTTTCACTTCACTGAGTAAGTCAACAACAGCTGGCTGCCTAGCTAACTCAAAAGCACATCAACAGTCCCACTTGGGATATAGCCTACAGATAACATTTAGGCTGTCTTGACATATAACCTATAAATCGTCACCTGTGTAGTTTGTTCAATGCTCTCTCTCTTCTCTCTCTCTCTTTCTCTCTTCTCTCTCTCTCTGTCTTCTCTCTCTCTCTCTCTCTCTCTCTCTCTCTCTCTCTGTCTTAGGAGCTGATAAGTTCTATGGGGACATTGAAGAGATGATCGGCTATCGGCCCTGCGGCTGGTGGAAGCTCTGCTGGAAGTTCTTTACTCCGGCAATCTGCCTGGTAACTGCCATTTCCATTCAGGCTTCTCATTGGCTTTCAATGTGTTTAAATCCTCAGGGAAATCATACTTAACCCTGTATCTCAGAAACGCTGGTTGGGTCCCAAATGGCATCCTATTTCCTATATAGGGCATAATGTATACATTTTTTCAGCTTCCAGGGATTTTGTACAGATCCTTGCAACATGGGACCGTGCTTTATCATGCTGAAAGATGAGGTGATGGCAGGTGATGGTAGGTGATGAGTGGCACGTCAATGGGCCTCAGGATAGCGTCACGGTATCTCTGTACATTCAAATTGCCATAGACAAAATGCAATTGTGTTCGTTGTCCGTTGCTTACGCCTGCCCATACTATAACCCCACCGCCACCATGGAGGACTCTGTTCACAACGTTGACATCAGCAAACTGCTTGCCCACTTGGCCACACGATATATACATGGTCTGCGGTTGTGAGGCCAGTTGGACATACTGCCAAATTCCCTAAAATGACTTTGGTAGAGAACTTACCATTCAATTCTCTAGCAACAGCTCTGATGGACATTCCTGCAGCCAGCATGCCAATTGCACGCTCCCTTAAAACTTGAGACATCTGTGGCATTGTGTTGTGTGACAAAACTGCACATTTTAGAGTGTCTTTTAATGTCCCCAGCACAAGGTGCACCTGTGTAATGATCATGCTGTTTAATCAGCTTCTTGATAAGCCACACCTTTCAGGTGGATGGCTCTTGGCAAAGGAGAAATGCTCACTAACAGGCTTGTAAATACATTTGTGTACAAAAGTTGAGAGAAATATGTTTTTTGTGCGTATGGAAAGTTTCTGCATTCAGCTCATGAAACATGGGAGAAACACTTTACATGTTGCGTTTATATTTTTGTTCAGTATACGTGTATTTTAATTTTAATGGATTTTCTTTTACCATTTAGTACAAAACAAAAACACACACAAAAAAAATACAAAAAACACAATTGTCAGACATGTGAAGTATTGCTATTTATCCAAAAGTGAAAATGCTGCCCCCTATACCTTAAGAAGTTAAGTAAGAAATGGGACAAGAATAGAACAACACTATGACAGATACAACACTACTCAGTGTTCACAATCAGTCTCTGTCCAGAATAAACCTGTGGAGGAGTTAGTTCTGAAAAAAGGCATGTAGTGCTGTATGTTTTCACAGTGGCCCATAGGGCTGTATCAATATGGGAAGATCAATGTTCTAGACCTATCATGGGCTGCTATCGTTATTCTGACTGTGTGATGAAGTACCGCTCTCCCCTACTCAGTTAATCGCTTACTATCTGGCCTTATTTAACCTATTTGGCTGAACTTATCTTTTCTGGCCGGCTGGTCGAACATGTCCTACCTGTCCGGACTGACTTGTGCTGTCTGGCCAACTTATCCTATCTGACTGGCTGTCCAAACTTGCCCAGGCTGATTTGATAGGACAAGAGATGGTCCTATCTGGCCGGCTTGTTTAATCTGGCCATCCGTCAAACTTGTCCTATCTGGCCGGCATGCTGACTTGTCCCATTTTGTCAGCTTGTCCTATCTGGCCGGCATGCTGACTTGTCCCATTTTGTCAGCTTGTCATATCTGGCCGGCATGCTGACTTGCCCCATTTTGTCAGCTTGTCCTATCTGGCCGGCATGCTGACTTGTCCCATTTTGGCAGCTTGTTCTATCTGGCCGGCATGCTGACTTGTCCCATTTTGTCAGCTTGTCCTATCTGGCCGGCATGCTGACTTGTCCCATTTTGTCAGCTTGTCATATCTGGCCGGCATGCTGACTTGCCCCATTTTGTCAGCTTGTCCTATCTGGCCGGCATGCTGACTTGTCCCATTTTGTCAGCTTGTTCTATCTGGCCAGCATGCTGACTTGTCCCATTTTGTCAGCTTGTCCTATCTGGCCGGCATGCTGACTTGTCCCATTTTGTCAGCTTGTCCTATCTGGCCGGCATGCTGACTTGTCCCATTTTGTCAGCTTGTCCTATCTGGCCGGCATGCTGACTTGTCCCATTTTGTCAGCTTGTCCTATCTGGCCGGCATGCTGACTTGTCCCATTTTGTCAGCTTGTCCTATCTGGCCGGCATGCTGACTTGTCCCATTTTGTCAGCTTGTCCTATCTGGCCGGCATGCTGACTTGTCCCATTTTGTCAGCTTGTCCTATCTGGCCGGCTGGTGTTTTTTTTCTTCCGTTTTTTTTCGTTAATTTATTTTTACAGGGACAGTGCACATGAATCAACGTTTCAGTAGAAGTGCCCGGAATTAGCCAGCCGGCTAATTGTCAACCGCAGTCCCTGGGCAGGTTATTATTGGGAGATTTGGTATACATCTGTGATGTAGTCGGCCTGGAGCATCACCTATTACCTCACATGTAAATGTTTCTGTGTGTGCAGGGAGTGTTTACCTTCAGTGCCATTGAGATGACCCCCCTGACCTTGGGGAAGTACGTGTACCCGGCGTGGGGGCAGGGGATTGGCTGGGTCATGTCTCTGTCATCCATGGTTCTTGTGCCAGGCTATGTCATCTACATGTTCTGCACCTCCAAGGGCAGCATCAAACAGGTACACAGTCAAGCAGCAGATCCCACGATGCTCCATATCCTTCCCCTCTGGCCCCAACCCCTCTCTCTGTCCCCCTCACTGTTTCTCTCTCTGTCCCTGTCACTCTCTCTCTCTCTCCCCATCACTCTATGTCCCCTCTGTTTCTCTCTCTCTTTCTCTGCCCCCCCTCTCTCTGTTCTCTTTCTCTGTCCCCTCTCTCTCCCCCTCTCTCTCACACACACATTCCCCTCTCCCTCTCTCTTTCTGTCCCCACTATCTCTATGGTCCCTTTACTCTCTCAGACATTCCCCTCTTACTCTCTCTCTCTCTCTCTCTCCCTTCACTCTTGTCAGTCTCTGGTCGTGTTTGAGAGTCTCTGATCACCAACTGAGTAGACTGACTGATCTACAAATCACCTTGTATCCTCAATAACGTTTTAATATGATTGTCGACCAGTCAGTCTGCTTAGTCGGTGATCAGCTACTGAGTAGAATTGATGCTTTCAAATACGGCCTTCATCTCTTTATACACCTCTTCCTTTCTCTCCGGTTTTCCCCTCACTCCACCTCTTTCACATATGAGAAGAATGAATAAATTGCTCTCGCTATAAAACGTAATTTATCAAACAGCCCCATTATAATGGAAAAGATTACCTTTATAATGTAGTCAAAAGCAGACCTGGGTTCAAATGGCATTTTGTGCATGACTGAGCTTGCCTGGCACCATGAACCAATAGAATAGTCCCAAAAGATGGGCAAACACTACCCAACTAGAATTCCAGGTGGGCTCAAACAAACCCTCAACATATTTGAAGTATTTCAAAGGCTATTTGAACCTAGGTCTGGTTGAAAGTATTATGATAAATCACCTTTAGACTGTAGTTGAAAGTATCCCTCATTGCTGGTTCCCTGTCTGTCCTGAACAGCGTTGGCACAAGATGACCACCAGCGCACCTTGTGAACATGCTGGCGTCACACACCAGAATTCACACACAGGAAGTGTGGGCGAAGTCGCCGTCTAACTGGGAATAGGATACAGTTGACTCCTGGGCCCTGATCTAAGGTCAGTTTAGCGTTTTTCTCCAAATGGTTAAAATTAGGAGTTTTGGGTGGGTAAACCGATTCCTAGATCTGTTCCTACAGGCAACTTCCACTCAGAATTCCTGACTATGCCGGACACCTCGTCAACACAGGGGTGTATTCACTAGGAACCAAACGAACCAAATGAAAGCCAACAGAAGCAAACAGAATGAAACGGGGAGTGACCTACCTGAATTTGTCCAATAGAAACTCTTGTTTCCGTTAGGAGTGAACGATTTCCGTTGCGAAACGTTTTACATCTATTTGCTACGGTCTTGCTCTAATGAATACACCCCAGTATTCAGACAGAGAGAGGCATCATGGGAGATGCCCTGGCCAAAATGCTTCCATTCCATATGTATCCTCTGGAACTGAATGGTCACATAATATAATGGACTGTATTATTGAACAATATAATGTTTTTTCTTCTGTGGTACACCGCTGTATACAATTCATAAGGTGACACCATCTTTTTCAGATCTATACGAAGTCATTGTGGCCCACTTCGGCTTACAAACAAATACAAAGCATTTTGTAAAGTATCTGAATAAATTGAAAACATTTATTTTATTTTTATGTGTTGTAGCTGTTTCTTCTACGATGCTGTATACAGTACATATTCATTAGAGGTAGCGTTCACCAGTTTAGCGTTTGATGTAACAGTTTTAATAACAGTTTGTAATATAAATAACGGTTTGTAAAATATATGAACATTTCTTAAATGTTTATAACTGACCCTTACGTGAAGATACTGTGTTTGTTTTCAATAGTGTTGACCTGAAAATATTATTCTGTGAGTCCAAATGCTGTAATAGTGTATGAAATGAAACAAAATGTGGTCAATGATATACTGCATAAAGTAGCTCTATATAAAGGTACTGTACAAGCCAGGAGTAGCACTAATTAAAATGTCTCATGGCTAAATGTGCACCATGAGAAGGGATTTGGTTGGCTATTCTTTCAGTTCAATAAAAGCAAACATAACCACCAGAATACATTTAATCGAGTGCCAACTCTTTTATGCTAGCCTCCCTTTTCACAGATAGGCCTGCTCCTAAACCATCTCTCACAATACAAAAAGGTCAATACACTTGAATTTCAATCATCTCTACAAATGGAACAGACGTACACTCAGGAGAGAGTTGTTTATCTCTCCTCTGTTTATCTGTTACATTGTGAGAGCCATTTAGTGTTTCTACTTAACTAGCACATTAGTCAGGCAGCCACAACAGCTGGAGTTCTGCAGAGAGCTCTGATATCTCCTTCCCAGTACTGCTAAAACACGGGACACAGTTTGGGACACAAAAAACAATGGACACAGTGGGAGAAGCCACTCACTAGCCAGGAATAATTCCTCGCCTAACCTGACCAGAATAAACTACCCACTGGGCACAGATGTCAATTCAACATTTATTCCACGTTGGTTCCATGTAATTTCATTAAAATAACGTGGAAACAACATTGATTCAACTAGCGTGTGCCTAGTGGGTATTGGCTCTAGTTACCGGCTAGAACTTGGGTCCAAAGGTTTTCCTGATCAGGTCACATGGTCAGGAAAACCTCTCAGGCTCAACTAGTGAACTGGAGGTATATTTTACAGTACTAGAACATGTTATGTACTACAGTCACTCACATACAGTTCCATAGAACGCTGTGTGTACTCTACCTACTCACATACTGCGCCAGCTGAGGAGACTGGTTTGGTTCTGCACATCCATCATCCTCACTTGTACTGTCACCGTCTGGTTTGGGTCTGTGTCTGCCCGCTGCACACGCAAACTGCAGCACATCTTCTGTCACCTGCTATCCGTCAAGGACCTGCACGCCTTCAGGACAAGGACGAGTGCAGGTAAGATCATCGCCCACCCTGCCCACCCCGGACACCCCATCTTTCACTGTCAATGCACTGAATATATTCACCACGGCAGTATCCCTCCCTATGCTTATATAGATATGGCCCCTCTGTAAATGGTATATTCTCACTGTAATCAGCCTATACTCCAGAGTTTTAGGTTTACTGTTCTGATATTGTACATTCTGTATGATGTCTATGTTGACTTGTCTGTATTCCGCTTGGATATTGTCTATTGCTGGCTGCACCTTCTCACTGAGGCACATTGCATTGTGGGTATGTGTAAATGTACTTGGGAGAATAAAGGTGATTCTGATAGAGTGTAATAGAAAGTTGTGTGTACTACACCCAGTCATTCAGCACAACAGAGGGAAAGAACAGAAGACATCCAGTATGGTGAATAGACTGAAACCATCTTTAATAGCATGTTGATATACTGCAGAACAGAAGACAGGTAAAGAGGGATTCAAAGCCAACCGAGGGAGGTGATGGTTAAAACCTATGCCCAAATTCAACAAGTCTGTCCTCCTAAAAGGCCCCCTTCCTCATTGTGCGACAATAGAACAACATAGGTGACAGAAAACCCCCAGAAGGGAAGAGTTCCACGCGTCACCTGAAATGACAGCAGTGCATTTTTAGCATCACAGAGCCCTTTCGTCTATATCCAAAGAAAAAGGTTAGTCATTTGAACGAACTTACAGTAGCATTCAATCAATTCCACTAAACCTCCTTTTTGCTGCTTGAGACTCCATTCATGGGAGACAGTCACATTTTTGCCCACAAAGACAATGATAGGCTTTTCACATTCTGATGCATTGTGGGTGAACGGACAGAATAATGACATATTTATCCACTGTGCTGCACTCTGTCAAATTCAGTCATGCACAACAAACTTGACTTTGAAGGGAAAGCATGTATCACAGTATCAATAGGCCTCCTATACATACAAAACCAATGTCATGCCGGGTTGAAGAATCACATTCACTCCACATGTTGAATTGACAACGACGAAAGGAACAGAAAACAGATTAACTTGTTCTTAGAGTGTGAAATGGATACAGACACAGCTCTCTGGTTTGCCATAGGCTGTTAAACCCTAAAGAGACACTGAGCGTCCCAAATGGCACCCTATTCCCTTTCCAGTGCACTAATTTTGACCAGGGCCTATAGGTCAAAAGTAGGGCACTATGTAGGGAACAGTGCCCTATTTGGGACACTGACACAGTGAAGTATTTGAAATATGTAACCCTGTTTTAAACACCCTTCAGCAGTTAATATAACAGAGCCTTGTGTCTATTGAAACTGACACATTAAAAAGGGGAAGGATCTCCGCTGAAGAGATTTGTGTGAGATCTCCTCTTGGTGAGCGGGAGTCACGATGCTGCGGTGGGCAATCTCCACACACACACACACAGGAGATATGGGATACATATCACATTTGGTATATCACACACACACACACACACACACACACACACACACACACACACACACACACACACACACACAAACAAACACACACACCACAGTCAACCTCTCAGCCCCCACAGCAGCGTGGTGCAATAGATTGTTTTTCCAGAGGCTCGCTCCTCACAGATGAAGTAGACTGAGATTGGAGATGAGTTGGAGACCTCCACACAGCAGGTTGGTAATTATCTGAACTAGCGGCAGGGCTGAATGAGAGGAGGCCAGGAGGGCCAGCCGAATATATATTCCAAACCACCTGATGTAGCTCATGTTTTAAACATGGGCACATTCAGACCAGAGCAGTCGATGAACTATTTCAGATAAATTACATTTTGTTGACCTTAGCATTTACATGGATGGAGATAACTCGGTTGTCCTCTCCGACAACCCAATTTGATATTTAACAAACTAAGCTGAGCGAAAAGCGAGAGATTAAGATTATTCTTGTCCCCTTCAATACAGATGAGCAAATAACAGACAAAACATTTGAGTGCTGTTATGAATGATGTGAATATTGGAGTACTAAGCTTTTAAAAAAGTCAAATAAAAAGGCTATCTTGATACACAGAAGAAGCAGCAATGAGAAATTACAAGTGTCATGTTTGTCCAGTGCATATGTTTAACATAATGAGTGTGTTGCACTCCAAAATACACTGGGAAATCATTTTGGTTGGATTGTATTGGCAGATCTGCAGACTGGCAAAGGGCGAATAGTGGGAATTACCAGTCTTATTGGCTGTGATTAGGGCCTGGAGTTATTCCTGGTCCTAGTTATGCTCTCAGCATAACAGCACATGCACACAGTAAATGTGCAATCTAAACCATTCCAGAACATTCCAGAACATTTACGTCAAGAATTCCTGAGCTGAATATAACAATGACGACAGCAAATAAAGAGCTTATTTCCTGGGCTGTTATTGGCTTTTGGTTTGGCAGTAAGCCTTCTGATTGGTTGCCTTGCCTTCATATGCCATCATCCTTAGCTACAGTAACTGGACGGGGGATCTGTGGAGGATGACAGTGGAAGTGTTTCCTGATAATAGAAAAGAAAGAAAAACAACACCACAGAGAGTGACAAATAACACACCTCCTCAGATCACACAGAGAGAGAGAGACACAGAGAGACGAGAGAGAGACAGAGAGAGACGAGAGAGAGACAGAGAGCGAGAGAGAGAGAGACAGAGAGAGACACAGAGAGAGACAGAGAGAGACGAGAGAGAGAGAGAGAGAGAGAGAGAGAGAGAGAGAGAGAGAGAGGGGGAGATAGAGAGAGAGAGGGGAGAAAGAGAGACAGAGAGAGAGCGAGAGAGAGGAGAGAGAGAGGGGGAGATAGAGGGGAGAGAGAGGGGGAGAAAGAGAGACAGAGAGAGAGAGAGAGAGAGAGAGAGAGAGAGGGAGAGAGGGAGAGATAGAGGGAGAGAGAGGGGGAGAAAGAGAGACAGAGAGAGATGACAGAGAGAGACAAGAGAGAGACAGAGAGAGCGAGAGACAGAGAGAGAGCGAGAGAGAGAGGGGGAGATAGAGAGAGAGAGGGGGAGAAAGAGAGACAGAGAGAGACGAGAGAGAGACAGAGAGAGAGCGAGAGAGAGGGAGAGAGAGAGGGAGAGAGAGAGGGGGAGATAGAGAGAGAGGGGGAGAAAGAGAGACAGAGAGAGATGAGAGAGAGACAGAGAGAGAGCAAGAGAGGAGAGAGAGAGAGAGAGGGGGAGATAGAGGGAGAGAGAGGGGGAGAAAGAGACAGCAGTCTCCCATTTCAATGAATAAATCCACCACATTGCAAACAAGGAGACAGGTTGCACTGAAATATCGCTAGCTGTAATTATTTTTACATGTAGGGTACTCCTCGAGGTGAGAGTGGAGGAGATTCTGAGTTCTTCTAGTTTTCTTCTAGCCGAGTACAAAGTAGACCGTTTGGTGGAGACTTCTGTCATTTTGGCACACACATTGTTCAGTCATTGTCAATCAAATGCACACACACATTGTAGAGATGAGGTTAGGATATGAATGGTAAAAGTGAACAAAAGTCGTTCTTAGATTAAGTTCAATCTTGGAGGGAATCTCCAAGACATTCACATAGTCTGTGGAATCCATCTGAATCTAGTTGGTTGGTGCTGGATTTTGTACTACGTCCTTCCTTGTTAACTACTAAAGATCCATCCAGAAAACTAAAGAAATCAATGATATTATCTATATTTAAAGAGTTAAAACTGACAAAACTGTTATAGAAATTTGTTAAAACTACATAATATTTCAAAATACACATGGAATCAAGTAAAATTCGTCTTCTTTTCCACTTGGATTATTCTCATGACGTTACTCCACACCTCCTTTTAAATCTTTACCTCGATTCATCTTTTGTCGTTATTTCCTTAAATATATGCATATAGATGTGTTATCTTTTTTTTATAGCTCTGTCTCTGTATGTATAGCATGTACATATGTTCTGTTAGTGACGTGGGCGGGGTGGGTGGGGCTGGGCTGAGGTTGGGAGTGAGGTGTGAGGTTGGGGTGAGGTCAGGTGGGTGAGGGTCATTGGTTCATTGGTCTCTTATTTACAGCAGGCTACGAGAGCCACTTGGGGTCCTCTGGAGACTGAGGCGGGGGTCCGCCGGGGGGATGTACTGGTGGGGATGGTTGTAGGGGGGAGGAGGAGGGGGTAAGGGGGGCTGGTGACCGTCCTTGCTCTCTGGCGACCTCACAGGAGTGGAGGTGGCCGACCGGATGACCTGGTGGTGGTGGGCATGGTGATGATGATGGGCGTGGGTGGGGGTGTGGCTGAGGAAGGCCTCCACGCGGCCATGGCCGCTGTTGTCCAGGACGATCACCTTGACAATCTGCTGGCACTGGATGAGCGTGTCGGGCCGAAGGTCGCCCATGCTGATTGGCTGGAGCTGTTGCAGGTGGTGGAGGGGGGTGCCAGCGGCTGACTGAAGCTGCGGCTGCTGCAAGAGCTCCCCCCGGTGGTTAAGAAGGGCTCCAACACTCTCGGGGCTCCGGGGCAAGCTCCCGCTGCTGCTGAGCTGGTATGTATGAAGCCTGTTGTGAATTGACACCTAGTTTAGAAAACAGCCAGAGACAGCATCAAATGTTATAAGACTGGCCTCCTTCTAGTGCTCCCTCAGCCCTCTTCTCTTTTTTTGGGTGACACCACATCACAACTGGCATGCGTGGGGTGGGGGGTGGGGGAAGAGAGGGGAGGGTTGGAGGGCGAACGTGCGCCCCCTGGTGCTGGGGGCCCAGTTCAGACTGGGTGCTGGAAGCATTGATGTAGAGGTGGGAGAGGTGGGGGAGGCTGTGGATAGAGGGGGGGTGTCGGATGAGAGGAGAAATGTGGGTCAGTTGTTTCTTTTGGGGGAGCCTGGTGGTTCTAAAGGAGTCAGAGGGCCCCCGTGCCTCCCTCTCAAACCACTGTGCAGCACTAAGGGTCACTGAACACTGGGGGTGAAGGAGAGAGGGAGGGGTGCTTTTAGATGGCCATTGAACATAGAACGGGGGGGATTAGAACTGGAGACGAAGGTGAAACCAACAGGGGGACGAGACATCCACAGACACCACAGGCAAAACTCATCAGAATGCATGCCTCATCAATTTACAACACATTTTAGCAGGCCTTGTCACTCGCCAAGCCTGCTCTGTTCAGCAGGCCTGGTCACTCACCAAGCCTGCTCTGTTCAGCAGGCCTGGTCACTCACCAAGCCTGCTCTGTTCAGCAGGCCTGGTCACTCACCAAGCCTGCTCTGTTCAGCAGGCCTGGTCACTCACCAAGCCTGCTCTGTTCAGCAGGCCTGGTCACTCACCAAGCCTGCTCTGTTCAGCAGGCCTGGTCACTCACCAAGTCTGCTCTGTTCAGCAGGTCATACCTTCAAAGATCAAGGAGGGTTTTGACATCCTACTTAAACATGACCTCCCATGAAGTTTCCTAAGAAACTCTTTCTTTTCCTACCTGTGAAACTTTTCCGGTTAAAAACTAAAGCATTCTCACTGGGGGTTGTGTACATCCTACATAGTTTGGTGTTGCAGGGAGAATGACTTTGTCTTCGATTCCTATTTAGCCCTATTCCCATGTTTTGAAAATGTCCTTAAAAGCTACAAGAGCAAGTATGTTCAAGGCTTCGATGACATAACACGTTTGTGCATGTTTCACAACAAATGGACGTCTTAATTCACAATAAACACGATAATTCAATTCAGTCTCAAAGCGAGCACTGCTTTGCTTGCAGGGTGAAAGGCCACTAATTGGCTAATCAACTGTATGACTCCACCCCAGCAGTAACCTTCCACAGTTCCCCTCATCTCCCCAAACATATGGGTCTTGGAACGAAGAGATATGTTGGGAAATGTCTAGTTGTCTAAACATCCAGAATGAGCTGGGTTTCATTACAGAGCACTTGTAGGTGGATTCTCAGTGGAGTCTGCTAATCAGCCGCTGAACACATTTGCAGTGTAGCTCGTATGTAAATTAGATCTAAATCAGCCTCATTATGTATGCAGGAATGTGTAATTTCCACCAGGAAGTGCTTGTCATGGAGGAATATGTTCCCTTTCGTTATGGAAATGATTAAACACTTACAGTACCTTCGGAAAGTATTCAGACCCCTTGACTTTTCCACATTTATTACATTACAACCTTATTCTAAAATGGATTACATTTTTTTAACTCCTCAGCAATCTACACATAATACCCCATAATGACAAAGCGAAAACAGGTTTTTGCTAATTTTTTGCAAATGTATAAAACCTTAAAAACAGAAATACCTTATTTACATAAGTATTCAGACCCTCTGCTGTGAGACTCGAAATTGAGCTCAGGTGCATCCTGTTTCCATTGATCATCCTTGAGATGTTTCTACAACTTGATTGGACTACACCTGTGGTAAATTCAATTGATAGGACATGATTTGGAATGGCACACATGTCTATATAAGGTCCCACAGTTGACTGTAAATTTCTGAGCAAAAACCAAGCCATGAGGTCGAAGGAATTGTCTGTAGAGCTCCGAGACAGGATTGTGTTGAGGCACAGATCTGGGGAGGGGTACCAAAACATTTCTGCAGAATTGAAGGTCCCCAAGAACACAGTGGCCTCCATTATTCTTAAATTGAAGAAGTTTGGAACCACCAAGACTCTTCCTAGAGCTGACCGACCTGCTAAAATAAGCAATCGGGGGAGAAAGGCCTTGGTCAGGGAGATGACCAAAAACACGATGGTCACTCTGACAGAGCTCTAGAATTCCTTTGTGGAAATGGGAGAACATTCCAGAAGGACAACCATGTCTGCAGCACACCTCTGGTCAGGGAGATGACCAAAAATACGATGGTCACTCTCACAAAGCTCACAAATTCCTTTGTGGAAACGGGAGAACCTTCCAGAAGGACAACCATCTCTGCAACACTCCACCAATCAGGCCTTTATGGTAGTGGCCGGACAGAAGCCACTCCTCAGTAAAAGGCACATGACAGCCCGCTTGGAGTTCGCCAAAAGGCACCTAAAGACTCTCAGACCATGAGAAACAAGATTCTCGGGTCTGAAGAAACCAAGATTGAACTCTTTGGACTGAATGCCAAGCGTCACGTCTGGAGCAAACCTGGCACTATCCCTACGGTGAAGCATGGTGGTGGCAGAATCATGCTGTGGCGATGTTTTTCAGCGGCAGGGACTGGGAGACTAGTCAGGATCGAGGGAAAGATAAACAGAGCAAAGTACAGAGAGATCCTTGATGAAAACCTCCAGAGCTCTCAGGATCTCAGACTGTGGCAAAGGTTCGCCTTCCAACAGGACAACAACCCAAAGCAGACAGCCAAGACAACGCAAGAGTGGCTTCAGGACAAGTCTCTGAATGTCCTTGAGTGCAGCCAGAGCCCAGACTTAAACCTGATCGAACATCTCTGGAGACCTGAAGATAGCTGTGCAGCAACACTCCCCATCCAACCTGACAGAGCTTGAGAGGATCTGCAGAGAAGAATTGGAGAAACTCCCCAAATACTCTCAGACCAAGATAATTAGAACATAATCATTTCAAACCTCGCTTACATTTATATACAGTACGCGTGGGAATTAGGGCATAAAATGAACACCAGCCACCTTCCAAATGCAGGTAGATGTAGGTATTGTTGGATAAGAATGTCTGTTTCACCTGCCACGTTGGCGGGGGGCAATTTGCAGGGCTCTACAGTGGAGCATTATGTTCGCATTTGTGAATAAAAATAGAGTCAAAGGTCAAGTGTGAACATAATGTGCGATTTGTAGCAAAGAAATGCTGATGTAGTTGTTTTCAAAGTATTTCTGCTGCTTTGTTTCATAGCTGCTAATCGCACAAAGAAATAAGAATCCTACATCCCACCTTGCGCAGCAACAGCTTTGCACACTGTGAGTGAAGCGGTGATAGATTCATTTTTGGAGGCGCAGGTACAGGTCAGTAAAGTGAGACAGATTTTCTCATCTACTTGACACAGTGGCTGGTGGACCAAAAATACATTTTTAGGCCCTGGTGGGAATATTTGGGAACAGATTTCCCAAATTAAAATAACTTGGAGTTGATTTCCTGGTGTCTGTTGTTATGTTAGTCTTTTATGTCCAACAATGAAAATGTTTTGCTCAGTAAACTTGGGGGGCCAAATAAAACCACCCACGTGCCAACCTCGGCCCACAGGCCACCAGTTGGGGAGCCCTGCTTTAGAATATTATGCAAGCTTGGTAATGGAACTGTGACAAGAATGACTATTGGCAGGTCCATATTGATTTTTCATGTGGGTTTCGGCTCCGTATTGCCCTTAAGCTAGATGGATGACATGGATGCCATTTCCATCGGGGCTTTTGATGTACATCTATTCATAATGTAATAAACTAGATGTTTTATCTGTTATCATCCGTCCTTAACGAACAATGAGTCACGCTCTGCCTTTGATTTCTCTCCCTCCCCCCTCCCGCCCTTTCTCTTTCACCTTCTCTATCCATCTCTCCCTCTGTCACACATATTCAGCTTCCTTTTGAGCAAGCTGGACATACTGCGGATTGTGTCTTACAGGCTGTATATATATCATGGGTACAACATGAATTGACCTGTTATGTGATTAATGACTGTAACTTCAGATATCATTAATGGCACATAATTAATCAATGAAAAACCTTCCTCCATACATGCTACACTTTATCCAAACAGAATAGACCCATGGCAGGGTGGTCAAGGGCAAATGGAGCCCCCCGCGTATTGAGAGCTCACAGGGGGATGCGGCGGTGTTGGCGGCACCCTGTCTGGTTGTCTCCTGGAGATGGAGGCTATCAAGCCGACCCTATACCCAGCACCGCTGCATTTCGACAGCTTACGTCCTCGCTCACAGGGGGTTGACGTTTCAGCGTGGGGAGGAGGTAAGAGACTGTAGGGGTAGAGCGAAGGGACATGATCTCTAAGACCGACACGTACTCTAGCCACCTTGGCCTCGGGAGGTACGACATACCTACAACTACAATACACCTCCATCACTAATAATACAACTCCAAATCGACATTTAACCCAGTCCTTTAACCCAGTCATTTAACCCATTCATTTAACCCTGTCCTTTATCCCAGTCCTTTAACCCAGTCCTTTAACCCAGTCCTTTAACCCAGTCCTTTAACCCAGTCCTTTAACCCAGGCCTTTAACCCAGTCCTTTAACCCAGTCATTTAACCCAGTCCTTTAACCCAGTCATTTAACCCAGTCATTTAACCCAGTCCTTTAACCCAGTCCTTTAACCCAGTCCTTTAACCCAGTCATTTAACCCAGCAGATACTGTATGTATAATATACCTCAAAGATGATCAATTTAACTGATACCGCAGTAGGCCTGTTGACTGTTAGAACAAATAAAGCCTTGTTTCAATGGAGCCTGAGCACACTGCCTCTTGTTAAACAGGCCCTGAATGTCACATTGACCGGGTGTGTTTGCCTCTGTGCACCAGTCCTCTGGCGGAGGGATACAAAAGGTCATGTAGCACCTCCAGAGTGGTAATTGCAAAGCCTTTGGGTACTGTAGTTCTGCTGATCATGTGGAATGTGGAATGCTACGTTTTCTCACAGAAACATACACACACAGCAGTATTGTGGTAGGTTATGTCAACTGAATAAAAGTTGAAACACCCTCTAGAATTATGGTAATTTACAATTTCTATTCACTCATTCTCTCACTCACCTGAAAGCCCAAAGGGCCACCTCCAAACCTCTTGCCCAGGCTATACAGTTGAAGTCGGAAGTTTACATACACTTAGGTTGGGGTCATTAAAACTTGTTTTTCAACCACTCCACAAATTTCTTGTTAACAAACTATAGTTTTGGCAAGTCGGTTAGCACATCTACATTGTGCATGACAAGTAATTTTTCCAATAATTGTTTACAGACAGATTATTTCACTTCCAATGGGTCAGAAGTTTACATTCACAAAATTGACTGTGCCTTTAAACAGCTTGGAAAATTGATGTCATGGCTTAAGAAGCTGATTGAATCAAATGATCAAATGATGTCAATGAGCCTATTGGAGGTGTACCTGTGGATGAATTTCAAGGCCTACCTTCAAACTCTGTGCGTCCTGGCTTGACATCATGGGAAAATCAAAAGAAATCAGCCAAGACATCCTTGGGAGCAATTCAAACCACGTTCATCTGTACAAACAATAGTACGCAAGTATAAACACCATGGGACCACGCAGCCATGATGCCGCTCAGGAAGGAGACACGTTTGGTCTCCTAGAGATGAACGTACTTTGGTGCGAAAAGTGCAACTCAATCCCAGAACAACAGCAAAGGACCTTGTGAAGATGCTGGAGGAAACGGGTACAAAAGTATCTATATCCACAGTAAAACGAGTCCTATTTCGACATAACCTGAAAGGCCGCTCAGCAAGGAACAAGCCACTACTCCAAAACCGCCATAAAAAAAGCCAGACTACGGTTTGCAACTGCACATGGGGACAAAGATCGTACTTTTTGGAGAAATGTCCTCTGGTCTGATGAAACAAAAACAGAACTGTTTGGCCATAATGACCATCGTTATGTTTGGATGAAAAAGGGGAGGCTTGCATGCCGAAGAACACCATCCCAACCGTGAAGCACGGGGGTGGCAGCATCATGTTGTGGGGATGCTTTGCTGCAGGAGGTACTGGTGCACTTCACAAAATAGATGGCATCATGAGGAGGACAATTATGTGGATATATTGAAGCAACATCTCAAGACGTCAGGAAGTTCGAACTTGGTCGTAAAAGGGTCTTCCAAATGGACAATGAACCCAAGCATACTTCCAAAGTTGTGGCAAAATGGTTTAAGGACAACAAAGTCAAGGTATTGGAGTGGCCATCACAAAGCCGTGACCTCAATCCTATAGAAAATGTGTGGGCAGGGTTGAAAAAGCATGGGCGAGCAAGTAGGCCTACAAACCTGACCCCGTTACACCAGCTCTATCAGGAGGAATGGGCCAAAATTCACCCAATTTATTGTGGGAAGCTTGTGGAAGGCTACCTGAAACGTTTGACCCAAGTTAAACAATATAAAGGCAATGCTACCAAATACTAATTGAGTGTATGTAAACTTCTGACCCACTGGGAATGTGATGAAAGAAATAAAAGCTGAAATAAATCATTTTCTCTACTATTATTCTGACATTTCACATTCTTAAAATAAAGTGGTGATCCTAACTGACCAAAGACAGGGAATTTTTACTCGGATTAAATGTCAGGAATTGTGAAAAACTGAGTTTAAATGTACTTGGCTAAGGTGTATGTAAACTTCAGACTTTAACTGTATATAATGCAGTAACCACTTCCTATGTTTCTACCTACTACTATTACCTACCTACCTAGAACAATTACTAAGGACATTTACAGCACCAGTCAAAAGTTTGGACACCACTACTCATTCAAGTTTTTAAAAAGTTGTTTTACTATTTTCTACATTGTAGAATAATAGTGAAGACATCAAAACTATGAAATAACACATATGGAATGATATAGTAACCAAAATTGTTAGAACATTTTAAATATATTTTATATTTGAGATTCTTACTAGCCACCCTTTGCCTTGACAGTTTTGCACACTCTTTTCATTCTCAACCAGCTTCATGAGGTAGTCACCTGGAATGCATATCAAATAACAGGTGTGCCTTGTCAAAAGTTCATTTGTGGAATTTCTTTGCTTCTTAATGCATTTGAGCCAATCAGTTGTGTTGTGACAAGGTAGGGGGGTATACAGAAGATAGCCCTATTTGATTAAAAAAAGTCCATATTAAGGCAAGAACAGCTCAAATAAGCAAAGAGAAATGACAGTTCATCATTACTTTAAGACATGATTAATTTTTAAAGTTTCTTCAAGTGCAGTCGCAAAAACCATCAAGCGCTATGATGAAACTGGCTTTCATGAGGACCGCCACAGGAAAGGAAGACCCAGAGTTACCTCTGCTGCAGAGGATAAGTTCATTAGAGTTTTGAGCCTCAGAAATTACAGCCCAAATAAATTCTTCACAGAGTTCAAGTAACAGACACATCTCAACATCAACTGTTCAGAGGAGACTGCGTGAATCAGTCCTTCATGGTCGAATTGCTGCAATGAAACCACTACTAAAGGACACCAATAAGAAGAAGAGACTTGCTTGGGCCAAGAGAACGGATGATCTCTGCATGAGTGGTTCCCACCGTGAAGCATGGAGGAGGAGGTGTGATGGTGCTTTGCTGGTGACACTGTCTGTGATTTATTTTGAATTCAAGGCACACTTAACCAGCATGGCTACCACAGCATTCTGCAGCAATACGCCATCCCATCTGGTTTGCGCTTAGTGGGACTATCATTTGATATCCAACAAGACAATGACCCAAAACACACCTCCAGGCTGTGTAAGGGCTATTTGACCAAGAAGGACAGTGATGGAGTGCTGTATCAGATGACCTGGCCTCCACAATCACCTGACCTCAACCCAATTGAGATGGTTTGGGATGAGTTGGACCGCAGAGTGAATGAAATGCAGTCAACAAGTGCTCAGCATATGTGGGAACTTGGAAGAATGTTGGAAAAGCATTCCAGGTGAAGCTGGTTGAGAGAATGCCAAGAGTGTACAAAGCTGTCATCAAGGCAAAGGGTGGCTACTTTGAAGAATCTGAAATCTAAAATATGTTTTGATTTGTTTAACACATTTTTGGTTACTACATGATTCCATATGTGTTATTTCATAGTTTTGATGTCTTCACTATTATTCTACAATATAGAAAATAGTACAAATAAAGAAAAACCCTTGAATGAGTAGGTGTGTCCAAACTTTTGACTGGTATTGTATATGGATATGTCATGCTATATGGGGGGCCGATTTATTGTCTGATCGGAGTTCTATAGGGTCAATAGTTAGTTCAATAGGGTCAATAGTTAGTTCAATAGAGTCCCACTCACCCATTCACTCACATACAGACGCACTAGCGTTATGCTAGGTCAGGCTAACTTCTGTGGTGCCTAGGCCTCTGCTCCAGTGACAATAGATACAAATAAACACTTACCTGCATTAAGACTTGGCCTATCAGTGAGCACTTACCTCCACTGCATTGTGTCCACTGTTCTCATCCAGGTCCTGCTTGCCTGTCAATCAAAATGACACCAACATAAGAGCTGACGGAAACATGAGGCCAAAATCAATGGCGCGTGTATGTTTTTGGTTTTATTGTCCTTGTGGGGACCAGATGTCCTTACAAGGATAGTTAAACAAGGAGATTTCGGACACTTGGGGACATTTCACCGATCCCCACAAGGAAAAATACTATTTTAGGCTTAGGGGTCAGGGGTTAGGTTTAGGGGTTTGGGGTTAAGGTTAGGTTAGGTTAAGGGTTAGGTTTACGGTAAATAGGATTTTTAATGGGAAACAATTGTTTTGTCCCCACAAGGATAGTAAAACAAATGTGTGTGTGTGTGTGTGTGTGTGTGTGTGTGTGTGTGTGTGTGTATGAGAGCATGTGTGTCTGGAGAGTAGTATGTTTCACAGTATTGCATGTTAGCTTAGGTTAGGTGCACAAACACGTGTACACAGACACACACCTGACGGGGAGCCCTGTTTGCTGCGTAGCTCCAGAGTGCCATTGTTCTTAGCTGACACTCCCTTCGAGCCCTGCTGTTTCTCCAACTCCCCTACACAGGACAGAAGACTGTCATCAGAGAGAGAGAGAGAGGGAGAGAGAGACAGACACAGCGGGAGAGTGAGAGAGTGAGAGTGTGAGAGAGAGTGAGAGAGAGAAAGAGAGAGTGTGAGAGAGAGTGAGAGAGAGTGAGTGAGAGTGAGAGAGAGTGTGAGAGAGTGAGAGAGAGTGAGAGAGTGAGAGAGAGACAGACATACAGACATACAGACAGACAGACAGACAGACAGACAGACAGACAGACAGACAGACAGACAGACAGACAGACAGACAGACAGACAGACAGACAGACAGACAGACAGACAGACAGACAGACAGACAGAGGGAGGGAGGGAGAGAGACAGAGGGACAGAGGGAGAGAGACGGACAGAGAGTGTAACGAACAGAGAGTGTGTAGGGGAGGGATGGGTTGGAAGGAAAGGAAGAGAGGAGAGAGTAAGATGGAGGGAGAAATGGGGTGAGGATGAGAGAAAGAGTGGTGATAGGGAGAGAGAGGGAGAGAGCGAGGGAGGGAGGGGGACGAAAGAGGATGAGACGGACAGAGACAGAAGCACCAACAGTGATGGACAGTGAGAGAGGAATATAGACAACAACTGCAGAAGAGATAGAGAGAGAGAGAGAAGAAGATAAAGAGAGAGACAGAATGAGTGACAGGGGCACAGACAGAGGGAACAGCATGTGCAAGGGAGACAGACAGACATAGAGAGAGCCAGACAGAGTGACAGCAGCAGAGATGGAGACAGTGACAGACAGACAGACATAAAGAGAGACAGAGAGTGACAGCAGCAGAGACAGAGAGTAACAGACAGACAGACAGACAGACAGACAGACAGACAGACAGACAGACAGACAGACAGACAGACAGACAGACAGACAGACAGACAGACAGACAGACAGACAGACAGACAGACAGACAGACAGACAGACAGACAGACAGACAGACAGACAGACAGACAGACAGACAGACAGACAGACATAAAGAGAGTCAGCAGTAGCAGTAGAGACGGAGACAGTGACAGACAAAACAGAAAAACAAGTGGGGGCGAGTCCTCTGCCTCCTCCCTAGAGTCACTCAACTCTACACGGTGTCCCAAATGGCACCTTATTCCCTATGGGGCCTTGTCTAAAGTAGTGCACTGCATAGGGAATAGGCTGCCATTTGGGGCACCGCTGTGCGGTTGATGATGATTGCCTGTCATTTCCATTGGCGACGGCTAAATGTTGCTGTGTCCCCACTGACTGCTTGGTTCTGTAATTCTGCTGCAGCTGTACTCCAGTAGGATGACTGTGCAGAATAGTTGAGTCCTTTTTCAAGTCTCTTTCCTCATGAGAAATAGTCGGGAGTGTTGTGTGTGTTGTGTCTGTTTTTTCATGTGTGTTTGTGAGTGAGTCTGTGCATGTGTGTGTGTCTGTGAATGTGTGTGCTTCCTTGCTCCAAACTCAGGTGACCTTTTGAGTCACAGCAACATCCCCCAGCGTATCTCCAGTCCAACGGAGGAAAAAAAGGGATGAAAAAAAAAAGAAATAGCTCATCCAAAATAATGTATGAATCATCCATCCTTCCATCCACACAGGAATTCCCTTTCATTTCTCAAAGAGGAGAAATAAACAATAAGAAAATGGAATAGGCCGCCGCAGGCTTATTTACACGAGTGCTAACAATGTGGCGCCTTCGTAGAGGAGGGGAAGATGTCGACCGTGTGTGTGTGTGCCTGTGATTGTGTGTGTGTGTGTGTTCATGCATTGGCACTTGACTTTGTCTGAAAATGGGGGTGCAAAAGCTTTTAAAACTGTTTCTTAACAGGAAGAACCCATTTTTATGAACAGAACACAACGATTTTTCTTAGGTTTTGCCACAATAAATGATATTGAAAAGGTGTTATAATAACTAGATTACTAATCTCCCCCTCTGAAAATCCCACCTCAAATAATTAATTGACAAGTCTGAAACTGGAGTTTTGCATTTAAATTTGGTCATTGATCATGTTCCCATAATAATAATATTACAAACATATTATTAACTTATCATTATTATCATTAAACTTTTGTACAACAACCATAGTGAGTAGGCTACATACACTGAGTGTACCAAACATTTTGCCCTCAGAACAGCCTCAATTCATCGGGGCATGGACTCTACAAGGTGTGGAAATCGTTCCACAGGGATGCTGGCCCATGTTGACTCCAATGCTTTCCACAGTTGTGTCAAGTTGGCTGGATGTCCTTTGGGTGCTGGATCGTCCTTGATATACACGGGAAACTGTTGAGCGTGAAAAACCCAGCAGCGTTGCAGACAGTGAAGGCTGCTGAGGAGAGGACGGCTCATAACAGAGACTGTAACGGCTCTAACGGAATGGCATCAAACACCTGGGAACCATGGAAACCATGTGTTTGATGTATTTCATATCATTCCACTCCAGTCATTACCATGAGCCTGTTCTCCCATATTAAGGTGCCACCAACCTCCTGTGGTTGCAGTTCATGACACACACCGGTGTGCCTGGTACCTACTACCATACCCCGTTCAAGGGCACAAATACACAAGTCATGTCTCAGTTGCCTCAAAGCTTAAAAATCCTCCTTTAACGCGTCTCCTCCCCTTCATCTACACTGATTAAAGTGGATTTAACAGGTGACATCAATAAGGGATCATAGCTTTTTGCCTTTTCATTTTATACACCAGTGGTGCAACTAGTGCTTCCTTTCCACACTGAACCAAAACAGTGGCAGCTGTGAAGCAAAACTTTCAAACCAAAAACATGAATCTTGTGGAGACAGAGGTGCAAAATGCAATCTGTTCATTATTATATCAGGTGCCTGTGTGTGTATGTATGTGTGTGCACGCTAGTGTGTATGCGCACATGTGCATGCATCCTGTGCTAGTGTGTACGCATGTGTGACTTCCCTAAAGCAAACAGACAAACTAGCAAACACACACAAGCACTAGCACACACACACACACACAAACACCACTCTGCTCCACATCTCTTCTCCCTGGCTGCTTTCAGGAGAGCTGCCCTCTCCTTTGTTCTTGTTTTGTCCATAGTGTTTGGCTGCTCGGTACCAGAGAACACTAACAAAAGGTCAGTGGCCAGGGTCTCTGTCAGGAATCAGACTGGGAGACAAATGGCGCGCATAGCACATGCCGAAATGGGGTCCCCCCACGCTCGTACACGCGCTGTTTGTGAGTCTGATCGCAATTATAGAATTGTACCAAATCAAGTCCATACAAGGTTGGAATACTTTCTTTCCTGACAGCATCCCATGTACACACATGGTAAACGTCACTGACAAGATGGAGATAGAAAGAACACACAAAGGGCCTTTATTCTTGGACTTTTTAAAATGTTAATAAACAAATAATAACACGTTATTTGTTTAGATACAAAATGTACAAACGTCTTATCCGCGATTTAAAAAAAGCTGCTCTGTCTGTTTCTTTCAGTCTCCTCACTCTCATCGTCTGACATTGCTTTACTGACTGGCTGCAACAACAATGATTTACTAAATTAACTGCTATTTTGTTTGGGACCTATGCTTACTTGTTTTTCATGAGCACACGTGCTTAGACAAACATAATGGATCACACCTGGTTCAGTTCACTCCTCTGAAAAGGTATTTACAAAACAAAAATACAAGTACAGAACATATCAAATAAATATGTTTTGTGGAATTAGCACAGATGGTCAGTATGTTTATTCCATTTCCTGTACAGTGTAGAATGGAGATAATTATCTATTATGTTTTTCTTAGCACATGACCCCAAGTTTAGTCTCTATAGTAGAGGAACGCTTGTCACCTCTCAAACAGGGCCAGCTCACAAGTATTGGCTTTTTAGACACGGGTCCTAATCAACTCTAAAAGCAAAATCATTTTGAAAACATAAAAACAAAAACCAATGATCACATCGACACAGACCGCAAATTGGCTACGCAAAGCTTAACTAGGCTACCGCCAAGGGAATCTGACCGCTGTTCGCTAGAAGAGTCCGGTGTTTCAGCCGATGTAAAGGTGCCTATGGTATTTCTTTGCAGCGCATACATCATTTCTGATTTTGGAAATTGATAAAATCTCAAATCTATTGCAAAGGCATTTTAGAAGCATGGCCTATATAGCTGATACCGGACACTCATTCATTCTTCATCGCGCAGTCTTCTAAAATCCCGACTCCATTTAATGCCAAGATGGTTATATTTATTTTTGATTAAACTTTTGTAATGCTTTTTGTGACGTGGATCATAGTTACAGTCTATCAGGTTGCGTGATTATCGTAATGTTACGTGGAAAAAAACAACTAATGGGACGCATAATGAAATATCACACTCGCACAAATGAGACCAGTTATTTTTCGTATTTGCATTTAATTTATTTCACTAGCAAATGCGAGTGAACTGCTGGCACTTTAGAGACCACTGAATGTCCATCTTCTTAGCTTGAAACAATTAGTGTTTACCTTTCCACAGCACACAGAGTCGAAAATAGATTTGTCAATGTGTTCACGTACAGCTGACAGTTGGCAAACTCAGCATCATAACAAACAGGAGGAGGGGCAGACACCGGGTAGCTACGTCGAATAATGATGTATTCATCTCCATGTCCGTTGACACAAACTCCGTACATGTCTGTGTGTTGCAGCTCGAGAATCGGGATGTTAGATTTACTCAGTGGAATTCTTTTTTATTAAAATGTAAAACAAATACAAAATAAAAATAAGGCCCTATTCATTTCTGCGTACTTTTAACTCGGATCTCGTACCTGCGTACATGGACAGAGAATTGCATAGTTGGAACGCAAAATGAGAGCCATGATTATACAGAGACATGATCACATGGAACTATCTTCCATATCCATTTACTCAGCAAACATCAAAATAACCTTTAAAACGTGGATTAAACAACATCTCATGGAACAGATAGGGAACTGTGAGGTGACACACACACAGAGACACTTTTAGTTGTGTTGCTTGTATATGGTTGTATTTTAAATGTGTGTGACTGTCCTTGTCTATCAGTGAATCAGTGTCATGTTTGTAGTGTTTTTGTGGAACCCAGGAAGAGTAGTTGCTGCTTCTGCTAAGGATAATGGAGATCCTTATAACCATATAATAAACAATTAAACACAAACATGTACACATGCACACACACTCAGGTTAGACATGCACACACACTCAGGTTAGACATGCACACACACTCAGGTTAGACATGCACACACACTCAGGTTAGACATGCACACACACTCAGGTTAGACATGCACACACACTCAGGTTAGACATGCACACACACTCAGACATGCACACACACTCAGGTTAGACATGCACACACACTCAGGTTAGACATGCACACACACTCAGGTTAGACATGCACACACACTCAGGTTAGACATGCACACACACTCAGGTTAGACATGCACACACACTCAGGTTAGACATGCACACACACTCAGGTTAGACATGCACACACACACATCAGGTTAGACATGCACACACACTCAGGTTAGACATGCACACACACTCAGGTTAGACATGCACACACACTCAGGTTAGACATGCACACACACACTCAGGTTAGACATGCACACACACTCAGGTTAGACATGCACACACACTCAGGTTAGACATGACATGCACACACTCAGGTTAGACATGCACCACACTCAGGTTAGACATGCACACACACTCAGGTTAGACATGCACACACTCAGGTTAGACATCAGGTTAGACATGCACACACACTCAGGTTAGACATGCACACACACTCAGGTTAGACATGCACACACACTCAGGTTAGACATGCACACACACTCAGGTTAGACATGCACACACACTCAGGTTAGACATGCACACACACTCAGGTTAGACATGCACACACACTCAGGTTAGACATGCACACACACTCAGGTTAGACATGCACACACACTCAGGTTAGACATGCACACACACACATGCACACACACTCAGGTTAGACATGCACACACACTCAGGTTAGACATGCACACACACTCAGGTTAGACATGCACACACACTCAGGTTAGACATGCACACACACTCAGGTTAGACATGCACACACACTCAGGCAGACATGCACACACACTCAGGCAAACACATACACACAGACACACACGCACATACACACGTCCCGAGTCCCCCAGGCAGAATAGAAACACAACCGTTCCCTGACTCTTGTTTTTCAGAAACGCATCAGAACAGAGTGTATGATCTCAGTATTGGGAGCATGAATAATTGTATCTTTGGTGTAGTCGTTGATGTTAGAGATACAATAATGTAATTTGTATGGGTGCTAGGAGGAATATGAGCATGAACACAGTTTGGTTATGTAATGACATCAACGTATACAAAGGCATGTAGACACAGACACATGCATGTAGACACAGACACATGCATGTAGACACAGACACATGCATGTAGACACAGACACATGCATGTAGACGCAGACACATGCATGTAGACACAGACACATGCATGTAGACACAGACACATGCATGTAGACACAGACACATGCATGTAGACACAGACACATGCATGTAGACACAGACACATGCATGTAGACGCAGACACATGCATGTAGACACAGACACATGCATGTAGACACAGACACATGCATGTAGACACAGACACATGCACACGTAGACAGACAGATAGACTGTTGACATCTTCCTCTCCCCATTGTTAGCACTTACGTAAATAATCCTGCGGCACCCTGATTCCATTTTCTCCTTTTGAGAAATGAAAGAGAATCTCTGTGCGGATGGAGGGATGGATGATTCATACATTATTTTGCATGAGCTGTTTCTTTTTTCCCCTTTCCCTCTTCACCTGAGTTTGGAGCAACGGAGTACACACACACACACACACACACACACACACACACACACACACACACACACACACACACACACACACACACACACACACACACACACACACACCTCATCCACAGTACTCACATTCAATGCGTATCTGTTCCATCTCTGACACCTCAGCAATGGACTCCTTCAGATCTTCTAGAAACTTGAGCAGCTCCTCGGCGCTCTGAGCACAGAAGTTGAGCACCTGCTTCTTGTCTGAGCCGAAGGGTGAGATGATGGTGATGCCATGGGGGTAGTCTGAGGAGGAGAGATGAGAAGGAGATTACTTTTTTTTTTTTTTTTACATAATAGTGTTGGCTAATAAGAAGGATGAAAGGATATCGCCAAATGTCTACCTCATATCGATATCCAATGATATTGGTGCCCACCACTAATAGTTACATATTGCAATAGACCCAGATTGGCTAAAGGCATTTGTACCAAAACGTTGGTCAAATAGATCCATGAACTAGTTTGTGGAGTATTCAAGGATGCAACTGTACTGGAGTTTCTTTTCACAATAACAAGTATTGTGGTTTAAATCACTGAACAGAGATGAGTTCCCCCAAAGCAAAATAAAGGCTTGATCCTTCACAGCCAGGTAACTAAAGAATGAACCATTTTCTCACATCTTCAACTGACACAGTAGCAACACAAAATATCAGAATGCTTTTTTCTCCTTCCCCAAAGAAGGGAATGAGGCAAAAGAGCCAATAAATTCATTGGGGAAATGAGATTAGTCGCTACTGTTTTCTGTTTTCATTTCTCACTATCCGTGCTCCGGCGCGCCTCGCTCTCCCCTTCGCTCTTTTAAATGGCACTTTGACGATGGAGGCACTGCATCTTTCATGCCCGAGGCGTGAAGAAAAGAATATCCCTGTATGATAGATTTCATATGAAAATATCACCTGCCTGGCTGAATGCAGAGTGGTGGGAGGATCAGGAGGAGAAACTAGATAGAGGGCCACATCCAAACTCCCCTTTTTCCAATAACCCCGCGCAACCGGGTCTGATTCCATTATCAAAACATACATTTCTTCTCCTTGCCAAATCCCCGTGACTATAACTCAACCCTTCTGGGCTGGCTGGCTTTCAATTGCACAACCTGTTAGGTTTTGATGCTGACACATTCCATGCAAATATGGTTTGGCAGTTACATGTATGCATGCATGTATGTATTATGTATGCATGTATGTAAAAATGTGCTTAACAAGTCACATAATAAATTGCATGGACTCAATAATAGTGTACAATAATAGTGTTTAACGTGATTTTTGAATGACTCAGCTGAGCAGTGAATTTCAAACACAGATTCAACCACAAAGATCAGGAAGGGTTTCCAATGGCTCGCAAAGAAGGGGACGTATTGAAGTTTTCAATTACACTTTAGGTGGTGTATTAATACACCCAGTCACTACAAAGATACAGGCGTCCTTCCTAACTCAGATGTCGGAGTGGAAGGAAACTGTTCAGAGGCCAATGGTGACTTTAAAACAGTTACCTCCAAAATACTAACCTAAATGACAGAGTGAAAAGAAGCCTGTACAGAATAAAAATATTGAAAAACATGCATCCTGTTTGCAATAAGGCACTAAAGTAAAACTGCAAAAAAAATGTGACAAATAACTGTACTTTATGTCCGTTATATTTGCTGCAAATCCGACACATCACTGAGTACCTCTTCATATTTTCAAGCATGGTGGTGTCTGCATCATGTTATGGGTATGCTTGTCATCGGCAAGGGAGTTTTTTTTATATAGAAAGAGAAACGGAATAGAGCTAAGCACAGGCAAAATCCTAGACCTGGTTCAGTCTGATTTCTAAAAGACACTGGGAGACAAATCCACCTTTCAGCAGGACAGTAACCTGAAACTCAAGGCCAAATATACACTGGAGTTGCTTAACATAGCGATATTGAATGTTCCTGAGTGGCCTAGTTACAGTATTGATTTAAATCGTCTTGAAAATCTATGGCAATACCTGAAAATGGTTGGCTAGCAATGATCAACAACAAATTTGACAGCGCTTGAAACATTTTGAAAAGTATAATGGGCAAATTTTGTACAATGCAGATGTGCAAAACTCATAGACTTACCCAGAAGGTCTCACAGCTGTAAACGCTGCCAAAGGGGATTCTAACATGTATTGACTCATGGTTGTGAATAATTATGTAAATTAGATGGTTTTGTATATCATTTTCAATACATTTGCTAAAATGTCTAAAAACATGTTTTCACTTTGTCAATATGGGGTATTGTGTGTCGATGGATGAGAAATGTTTTTATTTAATCCATTTTGAATTAAGGATGTAACACAACAAAATGTGGAATAAGTCAAGGGGTACGAATACTTTCTGAAGGTACTGTATGTACGCATGCATGTATGTGACCCATGTGAGAATCAAACCCATAACCTTGGGGTTGGCTACGTAATATGTTAGTTTAGTAGAGTCTTTTTATCCAAATAAATGGAGTTATGTATGATGTACTTAAATCAAGGCTAACACAATGTATTCTGGGTAATCTATGTGACTGGGGTTGCTAGCACCATTTATCTGCTTCATTCCCTTTTGCTGTTTTCACTACATTCTCCCTCTCTCTCCCTCCCACCGTTTATATCCCTCCTTTCTTTGCTGCTGTCCTATTCTATGATAGTGGTGTAAATGTCTCAAAAAGGGATGTACTTTAAAGGATCTACTTGCAGATCAAGATAACATATTTCTGCACGGCTTACTGCTTGTTTCACTATGAGTTGCCATGGCAACATCGGTTAAGAAAAAGTTTTCGTCCATCACTCTGTCTCATTCTCCCAGTCTCTCTCTCTCTCCCAGTCTCTCTCTCTCTCCCAGTCTCTCCCAGTCTCTCTCTCTCTCTCTCCCAGTCTCTCTCTCTCTCCCAGTCTCTCCCAGTCTCTCTCCCAGTCTCCCTCTCTCCCAGTCTCTCTCTCTCCCAGTCTCTCTCTCTCTCCCTCTCTCTCTCTCTCTCTCTCTCTCTCCCAGTCTCTCTCTCTCCCAGTCTCTCTCTCTCTCTCTCTCCCAGTCTCTCTCTCTCTCCCAGTCTCTCTCTCTCTCCCAGTCTCTCTCTCTCTCCCAGTCTCTCTCTCTCTCCCAGTCTCTCTCTCTCTCCCAGTCTCTCTCTCTCCCAGTCTCTCTCTCTCTCTCCCAGTCTCTCTCTCTCTCTCCCAGTCTCTCTCTCTCTCCTTTGGAGGGTGAGTAGTGATGCTGGTGTTAGGTGACTTACACTCGTTCTCAAACAGTGTGAAGTGCATGCCCAGGAGGCCCAGGGCTTTACAGAAGGTGTAGGCTGCTGAACTCTTCTTCTTCGGACACAGCTTCAGGATCTGAGGGTAAAAAGACACTTATCTTAAAATAGCTAGGTGAGACAACCACATATCACACTCGTAGTAAGTGCATTTTTCCTCAATAAAGGAAAGACGGAGATGTCAATCAGAACATCAAAATAAGAACCTATTCAGGATGTCTTCTGTTCCACTTTAAAAACATATTAGTGTGGTTTTATGGACACAGATCAATCCTAATCCTGGACTTAAAAGGCATTTTCAATTGAGATTCTGCATTGAGCTTGCTTTTTATTCCAGGACTAACTGTGCCTGGAAAACAGCCCCAAAGAGCATAACAAACATAGGTAGCTTAGAGGTTAGAGAAGTCGCCTAAAGAATGTGGACAAGCCCCATCCATCACCCTTGTGCCCTTGAGCAAGACACTTAACCTCCAAAAACTGTGTTGTGGGAGCAGAGTAAACCGTGTTTCCATTGTAACAGATGGGCAGCAATTATTATTCTCTTCTATTATTGTCAAAGCCTTTCTCTTCAATCTCAGTCAGCACTGCAGGTGTTATTGTCAGGTTAGGGTTGGGTTTAGGTGATGGTTGGGGTAAGGTTTTAAGCCTTGCTTTCAACAGGCTTTGAAGTTTGCTTCACATGGGTGTTTCCTGTTCAAGGCACTGGAGAAAAACCATTCAAGTCTCAATGTGACCTCCGTGTTAAAATAAAGGATAAGAAATCCATCATCGGTCAGAGAGGATCAACACAGCATATTCATATCATCCTACTAATAACCTTCAGAGACACAATTTACACAGTATAGCTTTCTCTCTGTGACAAATCCTGTTTCCAGTGAATGTGACTTTGTATATTTTTTCAAGGATGTGTTTGTGAGTGTGTGGCGGAAAACAGCTATGCCTTATGGGTAGAGATATAATGAGGGAAATAATGAGAGAGAGAGAGAGAGAGAGAGAGAGAGAGAGAGAGAGAGAGAGAGAGAAGCTCTCATACAGTATAGGCACACCACAGATAGAGAAAGATGAGAGTATCTCCTCAGTGCTGATACTGCAGGGCCTTTTTGGTAAGCTGCCATATTAAACCAATACATCACCGTGACACATCCACCGCTGCAGACGAGAGTGTTGGAACCTCAAGAATGATGATTAACTTGTAAAGAAGAACACCCTGACAATTCATTTCACACAGTAAAATAAATATGAAGATTGCAAACTTATCACAGACCCTACTCTCTGAGTAGTCGTGAGAAACAAGGTCTCGCAGGAACCCGCCCTCTTAATTACGTGTAATTGCGTAAACCTCGAGAGTGCGTCCTCATTTTTTTTCACGCTTACAAAATGAGGTTCAGCGATTGAAGTAATTATGACACTCTCTTTGTGCCGAATCAACAGTTTTCCACCAAGACGTCGCAAGAGGATTTTTGTCTGGCCCGGCAAAGAATAAGCATTTTCAAAACTCCCCTCCTCCCTTCGGGGCACAATTACTTTTCGACGGCAGCGCAGGCAGCAGAGAAACACTTTCATTTTTATTTTCTCTCCCCCAGTTTTTGTTGGAGACAGATTAAGACGAGAACCAGTGGAATTATGGGAGTAGTTTAATACTTCACATAGATAACATTTGGAGTTGCCCTAATGGTTTTATTAACTATAACAGACAGCGATCTCTCGGCTATTTAATCTATGATTAACTCCGAGGCCCATTCGATGTGACTTTGACCAAATGAATGACTGAAGCTTGGACTTCATTACTGACCCCGGTAGTTATTTTCTTTCTCTAGGCTTGAGTGTATAAGTTCACTGCGGACTCCGTTTAACCTACTGTACCATCTATTATTTAAGAAATGAGTCATGAAACAAAATAGAAACTAGGGACGTAGTCTTCAGAAAATGGTTCCCTGTGAGAGACTTCCTGGGAATTACATGCCTTGAATATGTTTGGCAGGAAATACAAGCTGCTTTATATGACTGTGACCACACTTCACGAGTCGACTACAACCAAGTTGATAGTGAGTTCATCTCTGTATAGTTTACAAATGTTACTACTTTAGGTCAGGTGACACCACACTTCCCAAAGCAATTGAATCCAAACACGTAGACATTTGCAGTACTATAATGCCATAACAATGTCCCCCTATAATCCTCAGAGGGGTGTAGTAAATTGATCATCCCTTCTGAAGACAATACTATATATCCCACAATCCTTTGCAGAGTCAGTCCGGTGTCAGGGAGTCTTACCACGATAAGGTCATTGAAGAGGAAGACTTCTCTCTGGTGGGCTGCCTGTTTCTGGGCCTTGTTGACGTCCGTCACCTCAAACAGACGGCTACAGCACACCAATCTTCTGTGGGGAACAGACAGAACCTACAGAGAAATAGAGAGCGAGAGATTGATTTTAGAACAAACTTTATTGGCACAATCCAACGTATTTATATAGCTAATTCAACGCCAATTCAAAAACACAATACTCTGACGAGAGAGAGAAAGAGGGAGAGATAAAAACTTGTTTTGCAGAAAAAGTTTAAGGGAAAGTGGTGATATCACTCCACCATTTTTCATTGGCGTCTTCCAAGATCTCACAGATGATGCGCTACCTTGTTCTACTGTAGGCTGCAACAGAATTACACCGCTGAGCTATCACTCTCCTGTCAATAACTGCCTCCATAAATCCAAAGGATTCTGCTACATAAGGTCTTATTGATGAATTCTGCTCAGGCACAGATTGGACAGTTATGCCGTTAAAAATGACCATGAAGCCTGCTTCTTAGAACACTTCACATTTTCAGAGATGAAAGATAGGAGAGAATGGACAGACGGAGAACAGAAAGGAGGGATAAACTGATGCCGTTGGCGAGCCAAAGCAGGGGGAGAGAGGGAGGGGGAGCGAGAGAGAGACAAAAAGAGAGAGAAAGAGGGAGAGAGAGAAAGAAAGAGAAAGAAAAGAGAGAGAGAGAGAGATGAAAGGTGGAAAGTGAGTGTTGTTGATTAAAGGTGTCTTGGCCATGGCCCATCGATCTCTCTGTGCTCCATTGACACCCTTAAAGAGAGGCTCTGATCCTTTAGCCTGCAAGGGGTTTTCTAAAGTACACTAAACCTCACAGACAAGTTCAAGTTTTTCCTCTTTTTCCCTCTTCGTGTCACACTTGGCTATAGTTACATCTTCCCCCTCTCATTCTCTTTCTCCCCCTCTCTTGCTCTCTCGTTCTCTTTTCTCTTATAGTGGAAGAAAAAAACTAGCAACACAATAAATACAGAGTGATGAACTGAAACGGTGAGTAACTTTTTCGGCGAACTGACCAAATTCACATAGAAATGTGAGTTATAGATCTGTCCTTCTCATTGAAAGCAAGTATAAGAGGTAGATCTGTTTTATGTGCGCTATTTCTATGCTTCCTGTTCTTAAGTTTAGTTTTTGTGTCTTTTACTTTCGGTTTTGTGCACCAGCTTCAAACAGCTGAAAATACACTATTTTGGGTTATGGAAAATATATTTAACAGCGGTTTAGATGGTACAATGATTCTCTACATTACACATTATTATTCCTTCACATAAACAGAAATTAGGCAAACTATTAGAATATTAGCAACCAGGAAATGGGGGAGCAATGTTTGCATGGTACATATTTAAAGGTGCAATCTATAACTAAAATGTTTGGTCCAAAGTGTTGAACTTGTTTGGATATTCAGTTAACTTACAAAATAATGGAAACACTTGACTAAATGAGGGGTACAAAGTATATTGCAAGCAGGTGCTTCCACAGAGGTGTGGTTCCTTAGTTAATTAAGCAATTAACATCCCATCATGCTTAGGGTCATGTATAAAAATGCTAGGCAGGCCATTATTTTGGTTACCATAGCTACACCCCATAGGATGACAACGCCCCCATCCACAGGGCACGAGTGGTCACTGGATGGTTTGATGAGCATGAACACGATGAAAACCATATGCCTTTGCTGTTTCAGTCACCAGATCTCAACCTAATTGACCACTTATGGGAGATTCTAGAGTGGTGCCTGAGACAGCTTTTTCCACCATCAACAAAACACCAAATGATGGAATTTCTTGTGGAAGAATAGTGTCGCATCCCTCCAATAGAGTTCCAGACACTTGTAGAATCTATGCCAAGGTACATTGAAGCTGTTCTGGCTCGTGGTGCCCAACACCTTATTAACACACTTTATGTGGGTTATTTTATTTGGCAGTTATCTGAATATTTCAAACTGCACCGTAGAATTATTGTTCTATTTCATCATTCTTTGTCTATTGTATTTCCTTGCATAATCATTTTCTATTTTTTAAAATATCATATGATATAACATGACAACAGAATCTTACTTGAAATTATCAAATACAGTGCCTTCAGAAAGTATTCATACCCCTTGACTTATTCCACATTTTGTTGTGTTACAGCCTTGTTTGGCAATTTTTTTGCAAATGTCTTAAAAACTAAATCTAGAAATATCTTACATACATAAGTATTCACACCCTTGAGTCAATATTTTGTAGAAGCACCTTTGGCAGCGATTACAGCTGTGAATCTATCTGGGTAAGTTTTTAAGAGCTTTTCACACATGGATTGTGTAACATTGGCCCATTATTCTTTTCAAAATTCTTTAAGCTCTGTCAAATTGGTTGTTGATCATTACTAGACAACCATTTTCAGGTCTTGCCATGGATTTTCAAGTAGATTTAATTCAAAACTGTAACGCGGCCACTCAGGAACATTCACTGTCTTCTAAGCAACTCCAGTGTAGATTTGGCCTTGTGTTTTAGGTTATTGTCCTGCTGAAAGGTGAATTCCTCTCTGGTGGAAAGCAGACTGAACCAGGTTTTAATGGTGATTAATTCCATTCCGTTTCTTTTTTATCCTGAAAAACTCCCCAGTCCTTGAAGATTAAAAGAATACCCATAACACGATGCAGCCACCACTATGCTTGAAAACATGGAGAGTGTTACTTAGTAATGTGTTGTATTGGATTTGCCCCAAACATAACACTTTGTATTCAAGTTAATTGCTTTACCAAATTTTTAAAAGTTTTACTTTAGTGCCTTGTTGCAAACAGGATGCATGTTTTGGAATATTTGTATTCTGTACAGGCTTCCTTCTTTTCACTCTGTCATTTAGGATAGTATTGTGGAGTAACTACAATGTTGTGGTTTTGTTCCTCTCCAGCAACTGAGTTATGAAGGACGCCTGTATCTTTGTAGTGACTGGGTGTATTGATACACCATCCAAAGTGTAATTAATAACTTCACCGTTCTCAAAGTGATATTCAATGTCTGCTTTTTATTTTATTTGTACCCATCTACCAATAGGTCTCCTTCTTTGCGAAGCGTTGGAAAACCTCCCTGGTCTTTGTGGTTGAATCTGTGTTTCACTGCTCAACTGAGGGAACTTACAGATACTTGTATGTGTGGGGTACAGAGATGAGGTACTCATTCCAAAATCATGTTAAACACTATTATTGCACGCAGAGTGATTCCATGCAGCTTATTATGTGACTTGTTAAGCACATTTTTACTCCTGAACATATTTAGGCTTGCATTAACAAATGGCGTTGAATACTTACATTGTTTCATTTTTAATTAATAATACAAACTTAATTCCACTTTGACATTATGGGGTATTGTGTGTAGGCCAGTGACAAAACATCTCACGTTAATTCATCTTAAATTCAGGCTGTAACAACAACATGTGGAAAAAGTCAAGGCGTGTGAATACTTTAAGGCTCTGTATTTACAATTACAATGAATATTATTAATCAAATGTACAGACTGACTCCCAGAGGGGCAGATTTAAGGCTCTAATAGCTCCTAGTATAGAGACACTCATTGGAGTTATAAGGGTTATGCTAGGTCTCTTCACAAAATAATAATAACTGTGTATCCCCTCAGGAGTACATGAGAATTAACTGGAGATGACGCTAGTCTAATTCAGTTCCCTTACGGCTCCTAGGATTAACAGTCCAGCTGCACATAGGGTCCAATACAAAAACTATAACACTGTCCACTGGGGGCCGTGGAAAGGACAACTGCTTGAGAAAAAAAGGTGGGCAGGAAAGACAGACAGAGAGAGACAGAGAGAGATGGAGGGATAATGAGGCCGAGACAGAGAGATGGAGGGATAATGAGGCCGAGACAGAGAGATGGAGGGATAATGAGGCCGAGACAGAGAGAGATGGAGGGATAATGAGGTCGAGACAGAGAGAGATGGAGGGATAATGAGGTCGAGACAGAGAGAGATGGAGGGATAATGAGGCCGAGACAGAGAGAGATGGAGGGATGATGAGGCCGAGACAGAGAGAGATGGAGGGATAATGAGGCCGAGACAGAGAGAGATGGAGGGATAATGAGGCCGAGACAGAGAGAGATGGAGGGATAATGAGGCCGAGACAGAGAGAGATGGAGGGATAATGAGGTCGAGACAGAGAGAGATGGAGGGATAATGAGGCCGAGACAGAGAGAGATGGAGGGATAATGAGGCCGAGACAGAGAGAGATGGAGGGATAATGAGGTCGAGACAGAGAGAGATGGAGGGATAATGAGGCCGACACAGAGAGAGATGGAGGGATAATGAGGCCGAGACAGAGAGAGAGGGGCGAGGGAAACGGAGAGAGGAAAATGTGGGTAATGAAAGAGTGAAAGAGAGTGGGTGAGTTTAGGTGAACTACATGGGGTTCCAACATGTCCACACAGCGGGCAGTATCAATACAGAGACAGGTGAACTACATGGGGTTCTGTCACGTCCATACAGCGGCCAGTATCAATACAGAGACAGGTGAACTACATGGGGTTCTGTCACGTCTATACAGCGGCCAGTATCAATACAGAGACAGGTGAACTACAGAGACAGGTAAACTACATGGGGTTCTGTCACGTCCACACAGCGGCCAGTATCAATACAGAGACAGGTGAACTACATGGGGTTCTGTCACGTCCACACAGCGGCCAGTATCAATACAGAGACAGGTGAACTACATGGGGTTCTGTCACGTCCATACAGCGGCCAGTATCAATACAGAGACAGGTGAACTACATGGGGTTCTGTCACGTCCACACAGCGGCCAGTATCAATACAGAGACAGGTGAACTACATGGGGTTCTGTCACGTCCACACAGCGGCCAGTATCAATACAGAGACAGGTGAACTACATGGGGTTCTGTCACGTCTATACAGCGGCCAGTATCAATACAGAGACAGGTGAACTACATGGGGTTCCAGCATGTCCACACAGCGGCTAGTATCAATACAGAGACAGGTAAACTACATGGGGTTCTGTCACGTCTATACAGCGGCCAGTATCAATACAGAGACAGGTGAACTACATGGGGTTCTGTCACGTCCACACAGCGGCCAGTATCAATACAGAGACAGGTGAACTACATGGGGTTCTGTCACGTCCATACAGCGGCCAGTATCAATACAGAGACAGGTGAACTACATGGGGTTGACAGCGGCCAGTATCAACACAGAGACAGGTGAACTACATGGGGTTCTGTCACGTCTATACAGCGGCCAGTATCAATACAGAGACAGGTGAACTACATGGGGTTCTGTCACGTCCACACAGCGGCCAGTATCAATACAGAGACAGGTGAACTACATGGGGTTCTGTCACGTCTATACAGCGGCCAGTATCAATACAGAGACAGGTGAACTACATGGGGTTCTGTGTCTATACACAGTCATACAGCGGCCAGTATCAATACAGAGACAGGTGAACTACATGGGGTTCTGTCACGTCTATACAGCCAGTATCAATACAGAGACAGGTGAACTACATGGGGCAGCATGTCCAGTATCAATACAGAGACAGGTGAACTACATGGGGTTCTGTCACGTCTATACAGCGGCCAGTATCAATACAGAGACAGGTGAACTACATGGGGTTCCAACATGTCCACACAGCGGCTAGTATCAATACAGAGACAGGTAAACTACATGGGGTTCTGTCACGTCTATACAGCGGCCAGTATCAATACAGAGACAGGTGAACTACATGGGGTTCTGTCACGTCTATACAGCGGCCAGTATCAATAGAGAGACAGGTGAACTACATGGGGTTCTGTCACGTCTATACAGCGGCCAGTATCAATACAGAGACAGGTGAACTACATGGGGTTCTGTCACGTCTATACAGCGGCCAGTATCAATACAGAGACAGGTGAACTACATGGGGTTCTGTCACGTCTATACAGCGGCCAGTATAAATACAGAGACAGGTGAACTACATGGGGTTCTGTCACATCCACACAGCGGCCAGTATCAATACAGAGACAGGTGAACTACATGGGGGGGTTCAATACAGAGACAGGTGAACTACATGGGGTTCTGTCTATACATGTCCACACAGCGTGCCAGTATCAATACAGAGACAGGTGCCAGTACTACATGGGGTTCTGTTCACGTCCACACAGCGGCCAGTATCAATACAGAGACAGGTGAACTACATGGGGTTCTGTCACGTCTATACAGCGGCCAGTATCAATACAGAGACAGGTGAACTACATGGGGTTCTGTCACGTCTATACAGCGGCCAGTATCAATACAGAGACAGGTGAACTACATGGGGTTCTGTCACGTCTATACAGCGGCCAGTATCAATACAGAGACAGGTGAACTACATGGGGTTCTGTCACGTCCACACAGCAGCCAGTATCAATACAGAGACAGGTGAACTACATGGGGTTCCAACATGTCCACACAGCGGCCAGTATCAATACAGAGACAGGTGAACTACATGGGGTTCTGTCACGTCCACACAGCGGCCAGTATCAATACAGAGACAGGTGAACTACATGGGGTTCTGTCACGTCTATACAGCGGCCAGTATCAATACAGAGACAGGTGAACTACATGGGGTTCTGTCACGTCTATACAGCGGCCAGTATCAATACAGAGACAGGTGAACTACATGGGGTTCTGTCACGTCTATACAGCGGCCAGTATCAATACAGAGACAGGTGAACTACATGGGGTTCTGTCACGTCCATACAGCGGCCAGTATCAATACAGAGACAGGTGAACTACATGGGGTTCTGTCACGTCCACACAGCGGCCAGTATCAATACAGAGACAGGTGAACTACATGGGGTTCTGTCACGTCTATACAGCGGCCAGTATCAATACAGAGACAGGTGAACTACATGGGGTTCTGTCACGTCTATACAGCGGCCAGTATCAATACAGAGACAGGTGAACTACATGGGGTTCTGTCACGTCTATACAGCGGCCAGTATCAATACAGAGACAGGTGAACTACATGGGGTTCTGTCACGTCTATACAGCGGCCAGTATCAATACAGCGGCCAGTATCAATACAGAGACAGGTGAACTACATGGGGTTCCAACATGTCCACACAGCGGCCAGTATCAATACAGAGACAGGTGCACTACATGGGGTTCTGTCACGTCCACACAGCGGCCAGTATCAATACAGAGACAGGTGAACTACATGGGGTTCTGTCACGTCTATACAGCGGCCAGTATCAATACAGAGACAGGTGAACTACATGGGGTTCTGTCACGTCTATACAGCGGCCAGTATCAATACAGAGACAGGTGAACTACATGGGGTTCTGTCACGTCTATACAGCGGCCAGTATCAATACAGAGACAGGTGAACTACATGGGGTTCTGTCACGTCCACACAGCAGCCAGTATCAATACAGAGACAGGTGAACTACATGGGGTTCTGTCCAACATGTCCTACACAGCGGCCAGTATCAATACAGAGACAGGTGAACTACATGGGGTTCTGTCACGTCCACACAGCGGCCAGTATCAATACAGAGACAGGTGAACTACATGGGGTTCCAACATGTCCACACAGCGGCCAGTATCAATACAGAGACAGGTGAACTACATGGGGTTCTGTCACGTCCACACAGCGGCCAGTATCAATACAGAGACAGGTGAACTACATGGGGTTCTGTCACGTCTACAGAGACACAGCGGCCAGTATCAATACAGAGACAGGTGAACTACATGGGGTTCTGTCACGTCTATACAGCGGCCAGTATCAATACAGAGACAGGTGAACTACATGGGGTTCTGTCACGTCCACACAGCGGCCAGTATCAATACAGAGACAGGTGAACTACATGGGGTTCTGTCACGTCCACACAGCGGCCAGTATCAATACAGAGACAGGTGAACTACATGGGGTTCTGTCACGTCTATACAGCGGCCAGTATCAATACAGAGACAGGTGAACTACATGGGGTTCTGTCACATCTATACAGCGGCCAGTATCAATACAGAGACAGGTGAACTACATGGGGTTCTGTCACGTCTATACAGAGGCCAGTATCAATACAGAGACAGGTGAACTACATGGGGTTCTGTCACGTCTATACAGCGGCCAGTATCAATACAGAGAGAGTCTCTCCATGATTTGGGCCTTTGTAATTTAGGCAAATAACACAGCAAAAGAGAACCTTCTGGAAATTACCCAAATACCTTCTCCCTCCCCCTCTCACCTCTCTCTCCATCTTCCCTAAATCCCTCTTTTTTTCTCTTCCTAGGCATTTTATTCTCTTGCTCCTCAAACAGTAAGCATAGCTATCTTCTCATTACGCTGATGGGGGAAACATGCAAGGCAGTCACACTGTTCAGAGAAGGCAGTCATTAGCTGGGATGCTACGCTAATGATGCTATGCTCATTCTCCCTTCAGCCTACTTGTAGTAGAAAAAGTATATGAAACTGCACAGTGGGTGGAAGCTTGTTGATTGCTTGTGTCATTATCACCTGCGCTGCAATACTGTTGAAGTAGTATGAACTGCACAGTACTGTGGAGTCCTGTTGAGGTAGTATGAACTGTATAGTACTGTGGAGTACTGTTGAGGTAGTATGAACTGCACAGTACTGTGGAGTCCTGTTGAAGTAGTATGAACTGCACAGTACTGTGGAGTCCTGTTGAGGTAGTATGAACTGTATAGTACTGTGGAGAACTGTTGAGGTAGTATGAACTGCACAGTACTGTGGAGTCCTGTTGAAGTAGTATGAACTGCACAGTACTGTGGAGTCCTGTTGAGGTAGTATGAACTGTATAGTACTGTGGAGTACTGTTGAGGTAGTATGAACTGCACAGTACTGTGGAGTCCTGTTGAGGTAGTATGAACTGTATAGTACTGTGGAGTACTGTTGAGGTAGTATGAACTGCACAGTACTGTGGAGTCCTGTTGAGGTAGTATGAACTGCATAGTACTGTGGAGTCCTGTTGAGGTAGTATGAACTGTATAGTACTGTTGAGGTAGTATGAACTGTATAGTACTGTGGAGTACTGTTGAGGTAGTATGAACTGTATAGTACTGTGGAGTACTGTTGAGGTAGTATGAACTGTATAGTACTGTTGAGGTAGTATGAACTGTATAGTACTGTGGAGTACTGTTGAGGTAGTATAAACTGTATATTACTGTGGAGTACTGTTGAGGTAGTATGAACTGTATAGTACTGTTGAGGTAGTATGAACTGTATAGTACTGTGGAGTACTGTTGAGGTAGTATGAACTGTATAGTACTGTGGAGTACTGTTGAGGTAGTATGAACTGTATAGTACTGTGGAGTCCTGTTGCTGCAGTATGAACTGAACATTGCAGTAGTTTGATCATTTAATAATTTTCAGCTAAGATACTGTAAAAGAAGACACCGTTTCAAAGTCCTTCAGTCTTTTCCATTAGCGTTGTTAGCGAACGCTGTTACTACCTTTTCTCAGCACTGTCAGCAGAGCCCATTAGCCATTTTATCCATTAGCATCTCCACCATTAGCAAAGGCTCATTATCAGGACTGCAATCATTAACTCAGGTCATTACTCAATCTATCTATATTAGCCAGCTACTCGCAACAGGAGTCTTTAAGCTTTTTAGGTAAGATTGGTGTGGTCAACACACATGTTTAGTTTGATAAAATCGTATTTATTTATCAAGGAAGTCCCATTGAGGTCTCCCTTGTAACAGAGGTCAGTGTAACGGTTTAGTTGAACAATGTTTGGTGTAACAGAGTAATATGTACTGTATCTTCAGTGTAACAAAAACATTCAGTGGTCCATGTGAGAATTGAACCCACAACCTTGGTTTCATAAGCACCACACTCTAACATGCTGACCACACCGCTCGCGTTGCAAAATAAATGTAAACATACATGTTTTTCAATTATTGCACCCACACTGCTCGCATGAGCCAACGAGTGTCTGCGTTGCCAAGCGCTAAAATAGAAGTCAGTTCTATTTGTTACGCTGAACGCGGTGCAAGTCCTGCCTCTCCCATCTCCTCATTGGTTTATAGAAGCAGATACCCACGTGCCATCTCCTCATTGGTTATACCCACATGGGTGATTGAAAGATGAACTGAGTTCGGTCGGTCGTCATGGTAACTATGAAAGTTAGATGCCCATCGCCAAATAAAGTCCAAAGAAGAAAAAGCCTGGAAGGAGGAGAGACGACTAGAAACGATTCGGTTGACCGTTTTATGTGTGGATTCATTGTTGGAGTAAAATTAGCTAGAAACAGCCTGCTAGCAAAATAGGACAAATTAGCTAGCAACTACATGCTAGCTAGCTAAATTGCCATAACTGTTTAATGCTTTTCGACCTGTTAATATAATTGGTTCAGAGTTTGATTTGATATTTCAACCTCTGTGTTGTGATCGCGTTTGGTGTGTGGGGGAAAATAATCTATTTGTGCACGGTGGCGCATGATGGCGCACGTGAGTCGCTGATTTGGGTGTGGTGTAACCATCTGAGCCAACTGGAAAATGACATGACTGTTGAACTAGATAGATATACCTTGATGGGCTAACATTCCACGGAGGGTCCAACGTCTGCGGGTTTTAACTCCTCTCTTGTACTTGACTGATGAATTAAGGTCACTACTTAGTAAAGAACTCCCCTCACCTGGTTGTCTAGGTCTTCATTGAAAGCCCTCAGACACTAGGCACTCTGTGGAGTTTGACACTCTTGGGCTAACTTGTTGCACTGGGTATGTTCTCAAACTAAATCAACCTTGCTCTTGAGTGACCAAAACAGCTCAAACACTTCTTATTGTTTTCAGATGTATTGTAAGTGTCTGTCAATGATAAATTACAAGCTATAGGATGACTGAGTGGCTTCTGTCACCAAGTAAACATTGATAGATTGGTCTTACGGTGTGCGTGCGCTTGCATCTGTGTGTGCACACGCGGCTACATGGGGATCGCTGCAGGTGATTGAAAGACCGCTCGTGCCTGTCAATGCAATACAATTCCACTCCGATGCACTCTGCAGAGATTGGGAGAACAGTGCACACTACAACGCATCCGGAGGACACTCTGATCCAACTCTGATCGGAGTAATTGTTTGACATTGAGATTTTTGTGTGATTTATTTGACTTGTCCATTCAGACATCAGAAATGTATATTCTGATTGTCCCCCCCCACCAAAAAAATAATGTCACTAGTCCCGAACAAGCGTTAATGTGTCCTTACTGTCTTCATGCCCACAATGGACTGCTCCACCTTGGTGACATAGGTGACGTGGTCTTCATTGGAGCGCAGCTCTCTCTGTTGGATCCTCTCATAGATGCCCACCACCATGTCTCTGGGGATGTCAGCTCCGTCATCCACACCTAGACACACACACACACACACACACACCATGGGTTAGTCCCCTCATAGATGCCCACCACCATGTCTCTGGGGATGTCAGCTCCGTCATCCACACCTAGACACACACACACACACCATGGATTAGTCCCCTCATAGATGCCCACCACTATGTCTCTGGGGATGTCAGCTCCGTCATCCACACCTAGACACACACACACACACCATGGGTTAGTCCCCTCATAGATGCCCACCACTATGTCTCTGGGGATGTCAGCTCTGTCATCCACACCTACACACACACACACACACCATGGGTTAGTCCCCTCATAGATGCCCACCACCATGTCTCTGGGGATGTCAGCTCCTTCATCCACACCTAGACACACACACACACACACACCATGGGTTAGTCCCCTCATAGATGCCCACCACTATGTCTCTGGGGATGTCAGCTCCGTCATCCACACCTAGACACACACACACACACACACACCATGGGTTAGTCCCCTCATAGATGCCCACCACCATGTCTCTGGGGATGTCAGCTCCGTCATCCACACCTAGACACACACACACACACACACACCATGGGTTAGTCCCCTCATAGATGCCCACCACCATGTCTCTGGGGATGTCAGCTCCTTCATCCACACCTAGACACACACACACACACACACCATGGGTTAGTCCCCTCATAGATGCCCACCACCATGTCTCTGGGGATGTCAGCTCCTTCATCCACACCTAGACACACACACACACACACACACACCATGGGTTAGTCCCCTCATAGATGCCCACCACTATGTCTCTGGGGATGTCAGCTCCGTCATCCACACCTAGACACACACACACACACACACCATGGGTTAGTCCCCTCATAGATGCCCACCACCATGTCTCTGGGGATGTCAGCTCCTTCATCCACACCTAGACACACACACACACACACCATGGGTTAGTCCCCTCATAGATGCCCACCACCATGTCTCTGGGGATGTCAGCTCCTTCATCCACACCTAGACACACACACACACACACACACACACACACACACACACACACACACACCATGGGTTAGTCCCCTCATAGATGCCCACCACCATGTCTCTGGGGATGTCAGCTCCTTCATCCACACCTAGACACACACACACACACACACACACACCATGGGTTAGTCCCCTCATAGATGCCCACCACCATGTCTCTGGGGATGTCAGCTCCGTCATCCACACCTACACACACCATGGGTTAGTCCCCTCATAGATGCCCACCACCATGTCTCTGGGGATGTCAGCTCCATCATCCACACCTACACACACACACACACACACGCCATGTTCTAGAAACAGTGGCAATGTTTGAGAGGCCCAAACACACGCATGCAATCCCAAATACACAGATATCCACAAAGAGGCACAATGACAGAAGCCTGTAAACTATTTTAAGCTACTGTAAACTACAGTAAACTATTGTACGCTACTGTAAACTACTGTAATCTACTGTAAACTACTGTAAACTATTGTAAGCTACTGTAAACTATTGTAAACTACTGTAAGCTACTGTAAACAACTAAACTACTGTAAGCTACAGCACCACAGCACATACATATACATGCATGTAGAAACAGCCCAGGCCATGACACATTCAGTAGTCTTTCTATGGTGTGAGTATGTGTGGGTTCGGCTTGTGGGTGTGTGTACATGCGTGATTTTGAGTCTGTGTGTGTTTATTGTTTGTATGTGTGTATTCACCTCAGTGGAGCTTCGAGATAAGAGAGTTGAATGGTGAATGATCTGTGTTCTGTGGTGGAAGAGCCATGCTGTGTGTACACTGACCCACTCCTCCTGTTCCAAGGCCAGGGAATGTGTCAGAGCCACCACAGGGAGCCCCCCCCCACACACACACACACACACACACACACACACACACCACGATGGGCACAGCGCACCAAACACACACACACACTCAGTCCCTATCATAGAGCACAACCAAGCACACACACTCAGTGCCTATCATAGAGCACAACCAAGCACACACACTCAGTCCCTATCACAGAGCACAACCAAACACACACACTCATATCTCAGTAATGATCACAGAGCACAAACAAACACACTCATTCAAAGCACACCATCAAACACACACATCAACTCTCAACACACACACACACAGGCACACACCACACAACATCACACACACAGGCACGGACACACACCACACAACATCACACACACAGGCACGGACACACACCACACAACCCCCCACACACATACATTCTATTAAAATAATGACAGAAGCAAATGTTCAATTAATTCATTACAAAAAAAAACCTCCTCTTGATGTTGTCACGTATACTCCCTCTCCAGCCTCTAGGTCATCAGGCTGCTGATTATCCTGCACACCTGTCACCATCGTGTCGCTCACCTGCGCCTCATGACACTCACCTGGACTCCATCACCTCCTTGATTATCTTCCCTACATCTGTCACTCCCCAGTGCGTTGTTTGTGGTTCGTGGTTTTTGTTCAGTTTATTTATTAAAACATTCACTCCCTGAACTTGCTTCCCGACTCAGAGCACTCGTTACAGATGTTATTAAATATCCTGCGCCTGGGGGGAACATATGAACTGGGGACTGGGGGGAACATATGAACTGGGGACTGGGGGAACATATGAACTGGGGACTGGGGGAACATATGAACTGGGGACTGGGGGAACATATGAACTGGGGACTGGGGGGGAACATATGAACTGGGGACTGGGGGAACATATGAACTGGGGACTGGGGGAACATATCAACTGGGGACTGGGGGAACATATGAACTGGGGACTGGGGGAACATATCAACTGGGGACTGGGGGAACATATGAACTGGGGACTGGGGGGAACATATGAACTGGGGACTGGGGGAACATATCAACTGGGGGCTGGGGGAACATATGAACTGGGGACTGGGGGAACATATGAACTGGGGACTGGGGGAACATATGAAGAGGGGGGGGCTGGGGGAACATATCAACTGGGGACTGGGAGAACATATCAACTGAGGACTGGGAGGAACATATCAACTGGGGACTGGGGGAACATATCAACTGGGGACTGGGGGGAACATACTGTATCATTTGGCCGTGAGGCTTCCCTCTAGATATACCCCATTATAGCCAGGGTGGTTCACTGAGGAGCCAATGAGGCTGCTAGCTAATAATTTTGGCAAATGGAGACACTCGTCAGGGCAATGACACAGATGCACTCTTGGATATGCTGAGGCATCACTCCACATTATGGAGTCAGCACAGTGGGAGGAAGAGGAGCAGGGTGTGTGTGTGGGGTGTGTGTGTGTGAGAGAGAGATTGAGAGAGAGAGAGAGAGAGAGAGAGAGAGAGATAGGGAGGTAAAGGGAGGGAGGGAGAGTTCTGCTTACTGTGCTTTCACCTGATTTATCGTATTTTATGTATGTATGTATCTCCATCTCCCCCTGAAGAAATTCAGGTAGTACATCTGACTCTGCAACAACCACATACTACAGCCATCCGGGACCAGCATGGACCACCCCTAGCTATGCTCTCTGATCCAGGACCAGCATGGACCACCCCTAGCTACGCTCTCTGATCCAGGACCAGCATGGACCACCCCTAGCTATGCTCTCTGATCCAGGACCAGCATGGACCACCCCTAGCTAGGCTCTCTGATCCAGGACCAGCATGGACCACCCCTAGCTAGGCTCTCTGATCCAGGACCAGCATGGACCACCCCTAGCTATGCTCTCTGATCCAGGACCAGCATGGACCACCCCTAGCTAGGCTCTCTGATCCAGGACCAGCATGGACCACCCCTAGACCACCCCTAGAATAGGCTCTCTGATCCAGGACCAGCATGGACCACCCCTAGCTAGGCTCTCTGATCCAGGACCAGCATGGACCACCCCTAGCTAGGCTCTCTGATCCAGGACCAGCATGGACCACCCCTAGCTAGGCTCTCTGATCCAGGACCAGCATGGACCACCCCTAGCAGCAGGCTCTCTGATCCAGGACCAGCATGGACCACCCCTAGCTAGGCTCTCTGATCCAGGACCAGCATGGACCACCCCTAGCTAGGCTCTCTGATCCAGGACCAGCATGGACCACCCCTAGCTAGGCTCTCTGATCCAGGACCAGCATGGACCACCCCTAGCTAGGCTCTCTGATCCAGGACCAGCATGGACCACCCCTAGCTAGGCTCTCTGATCCAGGACCAGCATGGACCACCCCTAGCTTGGCTCTCTGATCCAGGACCAGCATGGCCCACCCCTAGCTAGGCTCTCTGATCCAGGACCAGCATGGCCCACCCCTAGCTAGGCTCTCTGATCCAGGACCAGCATGGCCCACCCCTAGCTAGGCTCTCTGATCCAGGACCAGCATGGACCACCTCTAGCTAGGCCCTTTGATCCAGAACCAGCATGGACCACCCCTGTGCTAGGCTCTTTGATCCAGAACCAGCATGGACCACCCCTGTGCTAGGCTCTTTGACCCAGAACCAGCATGGACCACCCCTGTGCTAGGCTCTTTGATCCAGAACCAGCATGGACCACCCCTGAGCTAGGCTCTTTGATCCAGAACCAGCATGGTCCCACCCCTAGCTAGGCTCTTTGATCCAGAACCAGCATGGACCACCCCTGTGCTAGGCTCTTTGATCCAGGACCAGCATGGACCACCCCTAGCTAGGCTCTCTGATCCAGGACCAGCATGGACCACCCCTAGCTAGGCTCTCTGATCCAGGACCAGCATGGACCACCCCTAGCTAGGCTCTCTGATCCAGGACCAGCATGGACCACCCCTAGCTAGGCTCTCTGATCCAGGACCAGCATGGACCACTAGCTAGGCTCTCTGATCCAGGACCAGCATGGACCACCCCTAGCTAGGCTCTCTGATCCAGGACCAGCATGGACCACCCCTGTGCTAGGCTCTCTGATCCAGGACCAGCATGGACCACCCCTAGCTAGGCTCTCTGATCCAGGACCAGCATGGACCACCCCAGCTTGGCTCTCTGATCCAGGACCAGCATGGCCCACCCCTAGCTAGGCTCTCTGATCCAGAACCAGCATGGCCCACCCCAAGCTAGGCTCTCTGATCCAGGACCAGCATGGACCACCCCTAGCTAGGCTCTCTGATCCAGGACCTGCATGGACCACCCCTAGCTTGGCTCTCTGATCCAGGACCAGCATGGCCCACCCCTAGCTAGGCTCTCTGATCCAGAACCAGCATGGCCCACCCCAAGCTAGGCTCTCTGATCCAGGACCAGCATGGCCCACCTCTAGCTAGTCTCTCTGATCCAGGACCAGCATGGCCCACCTCTAGCTAGGCTTTCTGATCCAGGACCAGCATGGACCACCTCTAGCTAGGCCCTTTGATCCAGAACCAGCATGGACCACCCCTGTGCTAGGCTCTTTGATCAAGAACCAGCATGGACCACCCCTGTGCTAGGCTCTTTGACCCAGAACCAGCATGGACCACCCCTGTGCTAGGCTCTTTGATCCAGAACCAGCATGGACCACCCCTGAGCTAGGCTCTTTGATCCAGAACCAGCATGTCCCACCCCTGTGCTAGGCTCTTTGATCCAGAACCAGCATGGACCACCCCTGTGCTAGGCTCTTTGATCCAGGACCAGCATGGACCACCCCTGTGCTATGCTCTTTGATCCAGAACCAGCATGGACCACCCCTGTGCTAGGCTCTTTGATCCAGAACCAGCATGGACCACCCCTGTGCTATGCTCTTTGATCCAGAACCAGCATGGACCACCCCTGTGCTAGGCTCTTTGATCCAGAACCAGCATGTCTCACCCCTGTGCTAGGCTCTTTGATCCAGGACCAGCATGGACCACCCCTGTGCTATGCTCTTTGATCCAGAACCAGCATGGACCACCCCTGTGCTAGGCTCTTTGATCCAGGACCAGCGTGGACCACCCCTGTGCTAGGCTCTTTGATCCAGGACCAGCATGGACCACCCCTATGCTAGGCTCTTTGATCCAGGACCAGCATGGACCACCCCTGTGCTAGGCTCTTTGATCCAGGACCAGCATGGACCATGTGCTAGGGCCTTTGGTCCATACTCTAAAGAGACTTCACTGCAATAGAATTAGATAGATTAACAGTAAGACATGTATACTGTATATGGAGACGTTTCTAGAATACAATGTAAGTCATTAAACAAATTATATGTGCAACAGCGGTACTACTATATACATCAAGAGTTATACTAATTATGTGAACACTGTCATATTTTGATACATCAAAAGTAAGACATTTATATATATATATATATGGAATGGTTTCTAGGATACAATACAAGTCATTATACTAATTCTATTCAGTGTCTACATTTCAGGTTAGACATTGCAGAATGTTTTTGACATTTCTGGTCCAGTGTAATTGAGTAAGTGAGCGCTCCTCTGTTATTCATTAATTAACATCCGATTCAATCTCTTAACTGTGTTCTTCCAACTACTCAATTAGCTTAAAATATAGAGTGAGAGAGGGGGAAGGAGGAGGGAGGGAGACAGGGGGAGATTGGGAAAGATACAGTAAGAGAGAGAGGGCTGAAAGATAGAAAGAGAGAGAAAGGGAACGAGAAAGAGACAGTCCTGAGAGAGAGAGAGAGAGAGAGAGAGAGAGAGAGAGAGAGAGAGAGAGAGGGGACACAAACAGAGGAAGAAAGCCAAGCATCGTGGCAATTGATTTTCCAACTTCATTTAATTGTGAGGCGCCGTCCAGATGAATCCATTAAAGTTGTACCATATTGATCCCACAGTCCTGATGGATCCTTCCCTGGCAGAGGAAAACTATGATGCAGCTCTATATTACCAACGACACAAGGCCTGCATCACAAATGGCACCCTATTCCTTATATAGTGCACTACATTTGACCAGGACCCATAGGGAATAGGGTGCCATGGTCCCTGGTTAGGGAATAGGGTGCCATGGGCCCTGGTTAGGGAATAGGGTGCATTGGGCCCTGGTTAGGGAATAGGGTGTCATGGCTCTGGTTAGGGAATAGGGTGCCATGGGCCCTGGTTAGGGAATAGGGTGCCATGGGCCCTGGTTAGGGAATAGGGTGCCTTGGGCCCTGGTTAGGGAATAGGGTGCCATGGCCCTGGTTAGGGAATAGGGTGCCATGGGCCCTGGTTAGGGAATAGGGTGCCTTGGGCCCTGGTTTGGGAATAGGGTGCCTTGAGCCCTGGTTAGGGAATAGGGTGCCATGGGCCCTGGTTAGGGAATAGGGTGCCTTGGGCCCTGGTTAGGGAATAGGGTGCCTTGGGCCCTGGTTAGGGAATAGGGTGCCATGGGCCCTGGTTAGGGAATAGGGTGCCTTGGGCCCTGGTTAGGGAATAGGGTGCCTTGGGCCCTGGTCAAAGGTAGTGCATTATGTAGAGAACAGGGTACCATTTGGGACGCAGATGATTTGAATTAGAGAAAGCTAACTGTTAGGGAAAATGGATTGGGACTTTAGCCGTCTTCTCTTGTTACACGGATATTTGAAACGCAGACAGATCATTGCGGCGACATGATAGGTTGAATATCCTGTCACTGTAGATTCAAGATTTAGTGGCCTCTGTGAAAGGCTACACTATGTAGACGCTATATGCACTTAGGGTGTTATAGGGTGTTAGTAGTAACTAACTAACTCGTAACAAATGAACAAATGAACTAGTAACTAAATAACAAGTAAAAAACTACCTGGTAACTAACTAACTACTAAGTAACTAGTAGCTGACTAACTAGTATAAAGTAAGTAGTAAATAACTATTACTTACCCTGTTCCCCTCCCCTACTCCCATCCTCCCCCTCCTTCTCATCTACCGCTCCAACACACTCTACTAAAATAATGCCTCACCTCGGAGGTTGCGTATGAAGTCCTCCAGCATCATCTTGCGGTCAGGCTTGATGTTGGGTGAGTACATGTCTGTGTTGAGGAGGATGATAGCGAAGGCCAGGATGAAGATGGTGTCGGGGTTGTGGAACTGCTGCACCACGTCCGGGTTACACATGCAGTACCGCTGACTGGAGAGGGTGGGGGGCAGTGGGACAGGAGACGGGACAGGGGGACAGGAGGGAGAGAGAGGGTTAGTATTTGTAAAACCCATGAGACAAGATGACGTCCCTACTCCCTAGAATATACAGATAAGATGAAGTCCCTACTCTCTAGAATATACAGATAAGATGAAGTCCCTACTCCCTAGAATATACAGATAAGATGAAGTCCCTACTCCCTAGAATATACAGATAAGATGAAGTCCCTACTCCCTAGAATATACAGATAAGATGAAGTCCCTACTCCCTAGAATATACAGATAAGATGAAGTCCCTACTCCCTAGAATATACAGATAAGATGAAGTCCCTAGTCCCTACTCCCTAGAATATACAGATAAGATGAAGTCCCTACTCCCTAGAGATAAGATGAAGTCCCTACTCCCTAGAATATACAGATAAGATGAAGTCCCTACTCCCTAGAATATACAGATAAATATACTCCCAGAATATACAGATAAGATGAAGTCCCTACTCCTAGAATATACAGATAAGATGAAGTCCCTACTCCCTAGAATATACAGATAAGATGAAGTCCCTACTCCCTAGAATATACAGATAAGATGAAGTCCCCCTACAGATAAGATGAAGTCCCTAGAATATACAGATAAGATGAAGTCCCTACAGATAAGATGAAGTCCCCTAGAATATACAGATAAGATGAAGTCCCAGATAAGATGAAGTCCCTACCCTAGAATATACAGATAAGATGAAGTCCCTACTCCCTAGAATATACAGATAAGATGAAGTCCCTACTCCCTAGAATATACAGATAAGATGAAGTCCCTACTCCCTAGAATATACAGATAAGATGAAGTCCCTACTCCCTAGAATATACAGATAAGATGAAGTCCCTACAGATAAGATGAAGTCCCTAGAATATACAGATAAGATGAAGTCCCTACTCCCTAGAATATACAGATAAGATGAAGTCCCTACTCCCTAGAATATACAGATAAGATGAAGTCCTACTCCCTAGAATATATGAAGTCCCTACTCCCTAGAATATACAGATATATACAGAATATAAGATGAAGTCCCTACTCCCTAGAATATACAGATAAGATGAAGTCCCTACTCCCTAGAATATACAGATAAGATGAAGTCCCTACTCCCTAGAATATACAGATAAGATGAATACAGAATATAAGATAAGATGAAGTCCCTACTCCTAGAATATACAGATAAGATGAAGTCCCTACTCCCTAGAATATACAGATAAGATGAAGTCCCTACTCCCTAGAATATACAGATAAGATGAAGTCCCTACTCCCTAGAATATACAGATAAGATGAAGTCCCTACTCCCTAGAATATACAGATAAGATGAAGTCCCTACTCCCTAGAATATACAGATAAGATGAAGTCCCTACTCCCTAGAATATACAGATAAGATGAAGTCCCTACTCCCTAGAATATACAGATAAGATGAAGTCCCTACTCCCTAGAATATACAGATAAGATGAAGTCCCTACTCCCTAGAATATACAGATAAGATGAAGTCCCTACTCCCTAGAATATACAGATAAGATGAAGTCCCTACTCCCTAGAATATACAGATAAGATAGTCCCTACTCCCTAGAATATACAGATAAGATGAAGTCCCTACTCCCTAGAATATACAGATAAGATGAAGTCCCTACTCCCTAGAATATACAGATAAGATGAAGTCCCTACTCCCTAGAATATACAGATAAGATGAAGTCCCTACTCCCTAGAATATACAGATAAGATGAAGTCCCTACTCCCTAGAATATACAGATAAGATGAAGTCCCTACTCCCTAGAATATACAGATAAGATGAAGTCCCTACTCCCTAGAATATACAGATAAGATGAAGTCCCTACTCCCTAGAATATACAGATAAGATGAAGTCCCTACTCCCTAGAATATACAGATAAGATGAAGTCCCTACTCCCTAGAATATACAGATAAGATGAAGTCCCTACTCCCTAGAATATACAGATAAGATGAAGTCCCTACTCCCTAGAATATACAGATAAGATGAAGTCCCTACTCCCTAGAATATACAGATAAGATGAAGTCCCTACTCCCTAGAATATACAGATAAGATGAAGTCCCTACTCCCTAGAATATACAGATAAGATAGAATATACAGATAAGATGAAGTCCCTACTCCCTAGAATATACAGATAAGATGAAGTCCCTACTCCCTAGAATATACAGATAAGATGAAGTCCCTACTCCCTAGAATATACAGATAAGATGAAGTCCCTAGAATATACTACTCCCTAGAATATACAGATAAGATGAAGTCCCTACTCCCTAGAATATACCCTATAATATACAGATAAGATGAAGTCCCTACTCCCTAGAATATACAGATAAGATGAAGTCCCTACTCCCTAGAATATACAGTTAAGATGAAGTCCCTACTCTCTAGAATATACAGATAAGATGAAGTCCCTACTCTCTAGAATATACAGATAAGATGAAGTCCCTACTCTCTAGCCACCACAAAGAACATGGCCAACCATCAGACAGAAAGACAGAACGACAGTAGTCAAATCAATTAATAAAATGTATTTTAAAAGGCCTGTTTTGTCAGCAGTTGTCACAAAGTGCTACATAACTAGTACAGTAGTGTATTTACGCTGTGCACCGTGGGTTAGACAGCAGAAATATCCCTGCCTGGGCACCTCTGCAGTAAAGATGACACAGGGCTGATGGAGGTCCCAGAGAACACCCTGAGATCTGAGAGGAGGCACGGCAGGAGAGCGAAATACAGCTGGCCTAGCAGCTCCACGCACCAAACAACCCTCGTCAATCTAACTGGCAGAGACACCTGAGTGTGTGTGTGATTGTGTGTGTGACTGAGTGTGTATCTGATGACTAAGTGTGTGTGTGTGTGTGTGTGTGTGTGTGTGTGTGTGTGTGTGTGTGTGTGTGTGTGTGTGTGTGTGTGTGTGTGTGTGTGTCTATGCTAGGACAGACAGTCTATCTGCTTGGGGGCGTTGTGAGAGGATGAAACATAAGGGCTTGTCCATGTTAGAACAGATAGCAGCCTATGTCCATAGAGTAAAGAGGTTGATTTAGAATCCTCTACAGTGAAAACCAGAGCTCTCCAGACACATCTCCAGACACTACCATTTACATGACATTATGGGCAAAAACTGGTTGAATCAATGTTGTTTCCACATAATTTCAACAAGAAGAAAATTTGATGTGAGATGACGTTGAATCAACAAAACTGATTGTATTTGCAAAAAGTCCTTTTAACCTAAACTTTTAACCTAAATCCAATGACAGGATGACATGTTTTGTTGATTTCCTGTTTAATTCACTTTAGTTGACAACTCAATCAAATGTAAATCAAAACTAGAAGTTGAACTGAGGTCTGTGCACAGTGGGGCGACTGCACTACAAGCTAGAGTGTGTCACAATGCATACATACTCTCTCAGTGATAATGGTGTACTGTATTCATCATACCGTGCATACCAAATGGAACACTATTCCTTACATAGGGGCCCTACTTTGAGGGCCTTGGTCAAAATTATTGCACTAAATAGGGAACAGGGTGCTATTAAATAGGGAACAGTCACTGTGCCCCAGTCCCCCAACTTTTCTGACCGTTTCCGCATGTAATGGCTGAGGGAAAGATTTTGTGTATATAGCTCTGTGCTCCGTTTAGTTAGTCTGCCTTTTTAATTTTCAGGACACTACCATATTGTCACGCTATGCTCTCCTCTGCATTGGCAACCAATTCAAATCTTTTATGGAATACAATTATTTACTGTAGTATTGCATGAGATTCCACAGGGGAGCTTCCTTTGTTAATCAATCAATCTATTATTTCAACGGGTGTGTGTGTGTGACACCCCATAGGGCCTCTACTGGAGCGTAAAGTGTAATTCCATATTCATTCTGGTTATGGTTTCCAGGTAGGCTGGCCCGGCCTTCCTCCGGAGTCATGTGACCACTGAGCTGCATGATTGGAATCTACGTCTCAGTGGGCTAGGAATATACACAGGTAGTGGACTAGCTATGTAGGGAATAGAGTTGCCATTTGGGACACAGCCGTGTCCTCAGTTTGGGGGTTCATCCCCACTGATTCTGCATCATCTAATGGAGACTAGACTTTTTACCTGAAAAAGACCTTATCTGAAGCCACATACTCTGGTTTGCAGTTGTACCATTGAGACTGGGCTTAGACTTTAAGGAAGGTTTTGCAGCCAATCAATAGCTTTTTCTTCTTAATAATAAAGTCTCAGTTCTATACATTTCTCTTTACTATTCTACCAGAAAGAGTGAAATAGCAGATAGCCCTAGAAAGAGAAACCCTATATTCCCTCCCCTTACTCTATTTCAGTGAAGGGAATCTCATGTGTGTGTGTGTGTCTCTCTCCTCTCTCTCTCTGGCCTCAGAAACTGCCAGTGTTGGGTTCATTATTAGCTGACACACGCCAAGCTACAGAAGCTGCCAGGTGTTTATTTTCTCCTGACTTGTGTTTGTTCACACATTCTCTCCCTCCCTTTCCTCCCTCTCGCTCTCATTTCCCTGCCACCTGCCTTTCCTTCTGTTTACAGTCATCCTTTACCTCTTCCTCTATCCGTCTCTCTCGTTCATTCTTTAAGCCTCTCGCTATCCCCTCACTCTCTTTGAAGTCTGTCTCCCTCCCTCCCGTCATCTTTCTCTCTGTCTCAGACTCTTGCCTCTCGTTCTCTATCCTTTTCTCCCCCTCTCTCTTTTTCTATTCCTCACTCTCTCCATCTCTGTTTGGAGGAGCAGGGGAGGCAGGCGGAGACCAGAGAGATGTGCTTATGCAACAGTGGATATTTATAAACCTCTCCTCCTTCCTTCCCTCCCTCGCTCTTTATTTCGCCCCTCTCTGTGCAGCACGCACTCTGCGCCAATCGTACCCAAAACAAAATGCCATCCGTCAGTCTCCATGCCCGTTCACAATGACAACAACACTCTCGTTGGCAACGCACCTTGACAACTGTGACAGCTGGCCATATGGTAAATGGAGTGGGTATTCAAGGACACCGGTTAGCGCAGAGCAACGCAGCTGTGGCATAAATGGGATACCTGTTAAGACTCGTAAACCAGGAAGTTGTACTTATCCTGTCTGTTGAGATTGCCTGTTGTTTCAGAGCACCTAGCCAAGCGGAAGGCTGGGTCAACCATCTAAATGGAGAGAGGATTTAAACTAGCCCGATTTAACCAGTCTGAATGCAGTGAAACACTGCTGTGTGCAGCACTCAGGCTGGATAACCAGGCTAGGTAGAAACTGGAAAGTTTGGATGGGATTTAGGTTGACTGGTGAAGTGAGACGTGAACTGAAAAAAACTCCTAGCGCTGTGTTTTAGGCTCAGACACACATGGACCTTAGTGCTATTGGCAATGTCCTGCCCACCCATGGACAACAACAGGGCAAAGACACTACAGGGCTGTGCCTCGCCTGATGTTGAGCTTAACTCTCTTGAACGTTGCAGCCTTTTAGGCCTTCTATACCTGAGACAAAGGTCTCTCTGTTTGTCCCAGTAGTGACCTCATCTAATCACAACTGCCTGACATCCTACTGGATGTGAATTGTTTTTAAGTGTCATCCTTAAACCAACACCCATCCAGGATGAGTTGAGATTAGAGTTGAGTTTATTAACATACACATTACTACATCAAGGCTACTCTTCCTGGGATTATTCACAAAGCAATATATCACACACACACACACACACAGACAAACAAACACACACACAGATGATTGATTGATTCATTGATTGACTGACTAACTGATTGATTGACTAACTGATGGACTGACAGACTGACTGAATAATGGAGCTCACCTGAAGGCCTCGATCAGTCTCTCCACCTTCTGGGCCTCTCCCTGGACTCTGATGTGAGCCTGGAACTTCCTCAGAGCCTCGTCCAGCTCCATCCCTGAGAAATCCATCTCATCCACCACACAACTGCAGGAAAGAAAGACAAGGAGGGAGGAGAAGGAGGGAGAGGGAGAGAGAGAGAGAGGGAGAGAGGGGGGAAGGAAAAGAGATGGAGGGAGGGAGGCAGACAGAGAGAGAGAGACAGAGAGAGAGAGACAGAGAGAGAGAGAGAGAGAGAGAGAGAGAGAGAGAGAGAAAGAGAGAAAGAGATTAAGAGAGAGGGAAGGAGGAGGGTAGAGAAAGGGAGAGAGATATAGAGAAAGAGGGAGAGACAGTGAGAGAGAGAGAGAGAGAGAGAGATATGTTACTTCTACAGGAATCTGTAACCCCAGTTTGAATTCACATCAGACGCCACTTCCACTTTCCCTGCCCCGCCCCTGCGGTCGTGGGGAGGTGAACCCAGAAATGACTCAGAACTATGGGGAACAACTTCCACAACTTTCACTGTGTCTACTTCAGGGTCAGTTTCACCCAGGTATTATCCATGCATGGGTGCAAGGACAGCAGGGTGAGGGCCCATCTAGCCTCGGCTACACTGCTATCACCGCTCCCCCAGCACAGGGACACAAACCCTCGGAGCAGAACATCCAGCCATTAATGGACGGGCTAGCTTAGTCAGAGGAAATTAAATCAGCTTAAATAAAAGAGATTTGCAAGCCAGTCAGAATAAATGCATGGGAATTAGTGATTTGTGTAAGCAATGGCCGCCAAAGTGAGCGAGAAGGTGACCTGGATTTGTTGAAAAGTTGGATGACTGTGTGTTGAGGGTGATACTTTCTCAGGTAGGATGAAAATGTTTCCTAGAGTGATGGAATCGAAGGATGATTATCTTGAAATCTCATCTGATAATAGTCTAATTTGATTGTATTAGAATGAGTTCTGTCAAGTTGGGAGAGACAATGTAAAACCATGTAATTATAAAGTCATTGTGAAATTATCTTGATAACCTATTGCATCATATTTACAGTGTAATTGGGCTAGGACAATGACAGTGACTTTTAATTTTTTAAATTTTAAATTTGTACCTTTATTTAACCAGGTAGGCTAGTTGAGAACAAGTTCTCATTTGGAACTGTGACCTGGCCAAGATAAAGCCAAGCAGTTCAACACATACAACAACACAGAGTTACACATGGAATAAACAAACATACAGTCAATAATACAGTAGAAAAAAAGAAAACAAAAGTCTATATACAGCGAGTGCAAATGTGGTAAGATAAGGAAATGAATAGGCCATGGTGGCGAAGTAATTACAATATAGCAATTAAACACTGGAATGGTAGATGTGCAGAAGATGAATGTGCAAGTAGAGATACTGGGGTGCAAAGGAGCAAGATAAATAAATAAATACTGTATGGGGATGATGTAGGTAGATAGATGGGCTGTTTACAGATAGGCTATGTACAGGTGCAGTGATCTGTGAGCTGCTCTGACAGCTGGTGCTTAAAGCTAGTGAGGGAGATAAGAGTCTCCAACTTCAGAGATGTTTGCAGTTCGTTCCAGTCATTGGCAGCAGAGAACTGGAAGGAAAGACGACCAAAGGAGGAATTGGCTTTGGGGATGACCAGTGAGATATACCTGCTGGAGCGCGTGCTATGAGTGGGTGCCGCTATGGTGACCAGTGAGCTGAGATAAGGCGGGGCTTTATCTAGCAGAGACTTGTAGATGACCTGGAGCCAGTGGGTTTGGCGACGAGTATGAAGGGAGGGCCAGCCAACGAGATCATACAGGTCGCAGTGGTGGGTAGTATATGGGGCCTTGGTGACAAAACGGATGGCACTGTGATAGACTGCATCCAGTTTGTTGAGTAGAGTGTTGGAGGCTATTTTATAGATGACATTGCCGAAGTCAAAGATCGGTAGGATGGTCAGTTTTACGAGGGTATGTTTGGCAGCATGAGTGAAGGATGCTTTGTTGCGAAATAGGAAGCCAATTCTAGATTTAATTTTGGATTGGAGATGCTTAATGTGAGTCTGGAAGGAGAGTTAACAGTCTAACCAGACACCTAGGTATTTGTAGTTGTCCATGTTTACTAAGTCAGAACCGTCCAGAGTAGTGATGCTGGACGGGCGGGCAGTGATCGGTTGAATAGCATGTATTTAGTTTCCCCTGCGTTTAAGAGCAGTTGGAGGCCACGGAAGGAGAGTTGTATGGCATTGAAGCTCGTCTGGAGGTTAGTTAACACAGTTAACACAGACTTCAGGGCAACTGAAGTTGTTAAGATATTGTAGATTTTGTCCTCGATTAACCCTGTGTGGTCTAGTGGTCTGTAGCAGAATATTGAATATCTTAGCGGGAAACACACACACACACACACATACTCACACACACAAACACACACACACACAGAAACACATCTTTCTGGTAAGAAGACACACACACACAGAAACACACAAACACACTGATTTAGAACACAATCACACACACGATTATAACACACATATATACACAGACACACACACACTTTATTTAACAAACACATTTACAGGCACACACACATTTTGATGACCTCCCTTGATTAGCATATTTGTCAGGAGAAATTACACGCCACATGTAGTGAAGTGTTTACAAAGCATCAGGGGTTGCAGAACACTTCCACAGTCCAAACATATTGATTGGCTGCGTCAGACAACAACATTGACCACAAGACCTAACCAGAAACCTTGGATTGATTGTGAAACTGAAGGCACGAACCACTGCTTTTAATCAGGGCAAGGTGTCTGGTAACATGACTGAATACAAACAGTGCAAGACAGAACCAGGCGTGTTCTCTTCCACCTGATTAGGAGATGACAAGCAGAAAGTAGAGTTAATTTCTCTGCTATAAACAGGTTGCGGGATAGACTGGTGTGAGTGTGTGTGTGTCTCTGTGTTTGTGTGTGTGTGTGTGTGTCTCTGTCTGTGTCTATCTGTGTGTGTGTTTGTGTCTTTGTGAGAGACTAGTGTGTCTCCACCCTACCTGACACCCTAGTTGTGTGTGTGTCACTGCACACTGCCCTAACCCATCTGACAAGAGGAATGTGTGTGTGTGTGTGTGTGTGTGTGTGTGTGTGTGTGTGTGTGTGTGTGTGTGTGTGTGTGTCCTCAACACTGTGTGTGTGTGTCTCTTGTGTGTGTGTTGTGTGTCTTTCTGTGTGTGGACGACACAACAGTGTGTGTCTTTGTGTGTGTGTGTGTTTGTCTCTGTGTGTGTCTGTGTGAGTGTGTGTGTGTGTGTGTGTGTGGGGGTGAAAGGGTGGAGGACACGTGTGAAAGCTCACATACACACACTCACTTCTGCTCACACCCACACATGTACCCATGAAGGTCACATTCTCAGGAAAATAACCTCACACTCAACGTCAACAAAACTAAGGAGATGATTGTGGACTTCAGGAAACAGCAGAGGGTTCGATGGAACAGTAGTGGAGAGGGTAGCAAGTTTTAAGTTCCTCGGCATACACATCTGTCTCTGTTTCTCTCTGACACACACACACAGACACACACAGAGACAAACAAAGACACACACACACACAGAAACACACACACACACACTACACACAACCCCCACCCCACACACACCCATGTTATCCCCATGACTGATTTTCACATTAAAACCTGATCCCCATTACTGTCCCTTGACTACATGAGAGAATGCCAAGAGTGTGCAAAGCTGTCATCAAGGCAAAGGGAGGCTACTTTGTAGAATCTCAAATGTAAAATATATTTTGATTGGTTTAACACTTGATTGGTTACTACATGATTCCATATGTGCTATTTCCTAGTGTTGATGTCTTCACTGTAGAAAATAGTAAAAATAAAGAAAAACCCTGGAATGAGTACTGTATATCCTATTGGTGTACTTCAAATGTTGATGGAGAGTGTAGGGTCCTGGACTAGTGGGGTCGTACCCTTAGAGGAGTTAAGGGTCCTGGACTAGTGGGGTCGTACCCTTAGAGGAGTTAAGGGTCCTGGACTAGTGAGGACAAGCAGAAAGTAGAGTACCCTTGTGAGGAGTTAAGGGTCCTGGACTAGTGGGGTCGTACCCTTAGAGGAGTTAAGGGTCCTGGACTAGTGGGGTGTGTGTGTACCCTTAGAGGAGTTAAGGGTCCTGGAATAGTGGGGTCGTGAAAGCCCTTAGAGAGATAAGGGTCCTGGACCCATAAGGGTCCTGGTTCTGGTCCACAGAGACAAACAAAGGAGTCGTACCCTTAGAGGAGTTAAGGGTCCTGGACTAGTGGGGTCAAGAGTGTGCAAACCCTTAGAGGAGTTAAGGGTCCTGGACTAGTGGGGTCGTACCCTTAGAGGAGTTAAGGGTCCTGGACTAGTGGAGTCGTACCCTTAGAGGAGTTAAGGGTCCTGGACTAGTGGGGTCGTACCCTTAGAGGAGTTAAGGGTCCTGGACTAGTGGGGTCGTACCCTTAGAGGAGTTAAGGGTCCTGGACTAGTGGGGTCGTACCCTTAGAGGAGTTAAGGGTCCTGGACTAGTGGGTCGTACCCTTAGAGGAGTTAAGGGTCCTGGACTAGTGGGGTCGTACCCTTAGAGGAGTTAAGGGTCCTGGACTAGTGGGGTCGTACCCTTAGAGGAGTTAAGGGTCCTGGACTAGTGGGGTCGTACCCTTAGAGGAGTTAAGGGGTCCTGGGGACCCTTAGAGGAGTTAAGGGTCCTGGACTAGTGGGGTCGTACCCTTAGAGGAGTTAAGGGTCCTGGACTAGTGGGGTCGTACACTTGGAGGAGTTAAGGGTCCTGAAATAGTGGGGTCGTACCCTTAGAGGAGTTAAGGGTCCTGGACTAGTGGGGTCGTACCCTTAGAGGAGTTAAGGGTCCTGGACTAGTGGGGTCGTACCCTTAGAGGAGTTAAGGGTCCTGGACTAGTGGGGTCGAACCCTTAGAGGAGTTAAGGGTCCTGGACTAGTGGGGTCGTACCCTTAGAGGAGTTAAGGGTCCTGGACTAGTGGGGTCGTACCCTTAGAGGAGTTAAGGGTCCTGGACTAGTGGGGTCGTACCCTTAGAGGAGTTAAGGGTCCTGGACTAGTGGGGTCACCCTTAGAGGAGTTAAGGGTCCTGAACTAGTGGGGTCGTACCCTTAGAGGAGTTAAGGGTCCTGGACTAGTGGGGTCGTACCCTTAGAGGAGTTAAGGGTCTTGGACTAGTGGGGTCGTACCCTTAGATAACACATTGTTCAGTGGTTTGAGGATCAGGTCAACACTTTGACAAAATAGAACATGTTGACTTTAAAGAGAGACAGGGAGAGAAAGAGGGAAAAAAGATAGAGGGAGAGGGAAAGAGAAAGAAAGATAGAAAGAGAGGGGGGGTGGATAATGATTGAGGTTAAAGGAGAAAGGCAGGCTGCATGCTTGCAGAGAGAAAGACCAATGAATAAAGGAACAGAGACAAAGAGAGAAATAGAGCTGCAATTCAGAGAGGTTTCAGGACTCATGTAATGAGATGTGACGTGCGTGTGTGTGTGTGTATGTGTGTGTCTATGTGTGCATGTGTCCTCCTAAGAAACAAAAGGCTTTGAACTGCTTTGGGTCCTCATCTTAATTAAGTTCATTGGCTCTGTGTGTGTGTGTGTGTGTGTGTGTGTGTGTGTGTGTGTGTGTGTGTGTGTGTGTGTGTGTGTGTGTGTGTGTGTGTGTGTGTGTGTGTGTGATAGAATGCATGCAGCATCAGCTTCTCCTGGTGCAATAGGGTTCTTTATCTAAGTTGGAACTGTGATGGATTTTCACAATAGAATGTAGCCTGTCACAGCACTAAGAGCAGTCGCCCAATGATCAGCTGTTAAGAACTTCATCTGTCACTGTGATCTGCAAGTTTCATGTTCTTAATGGAACATTGGTCTGGAGAAATGAATTAGAGTTTTTCTAAAATGCCCTGCCCAAAAGCCACCGCATTTGTAGATTGTCCCATATCTGGCAGTATCCACTATCTCTGACTGGCCTTGGGGTGGTCTTTGTAGGCTACCATCGTACTGTTTGTTGCTGTTTTTATGTGATGCCTTTACTGTGAAAAGTATCACTCACACAGACATGCACACAGAACCAACAGACAAGCAGGCAGGCAGGCAAGCAGGCAGGCAGACAGACTCACACATATATACACATATACACACCCCTAAATTATAACGCATCACTTCAGGGTTGAGACTGGGTATATTGGAGCTTGGCTGTTGGTGTAGATTTAATTAAAAGATTGAGCTAGCAGCGTCACAGACACTGAGAAACACACACACATAGACACACACACACAGACAGACAGACACACAGACAGACAGAGTGGCGCTAGCATCCTATTTTCTCCCACACAGTCATATGAGTGAAAGGCATCCAGGAGAATTATAGCAGAACATCACATGACAGCTCAGGAGGATTGTCAGATTGTCTCGAGGCTATGGTCCTATTGTTAATACTCCCTTTGTCTGTGTTAACCTCTCTCACTATGACTGTTACAATACCAGTGTGGTCAACTGTCTGTGTTAACCTCTCTCACTATGACTGTTACAATACCAGTGTAGTCAACTGTCTATGTGTTAACCTCTCTCACTATGACTGTTACAATACCAGTGTAGTCAACTGTCTGTGTTAACCTCTCTCACTATGACTGTTACAATACCAGTGTAGTCAACTGTCTGTGTTAACCTCTCTCACTATGACTGTTACAATACCAGTGTAGTCAACTGTCTATATGTTAACCTCTCTCACTATGACTGTTACAATACCAGTGTAGTCAACTGTCTGTTCACTATGACTGTTACAATACCAGTGTAGTCAACTGTCTATGTGTTAACCTCTCTCACTATGACTGTTACAATACCAGTGTAGTCAACTGTCTGTGTTAACCTCTCTCACTATGACTGTTACAATACCAGTGTAGTCAACTGTCTATGTGTTAACCTCTCTCACTATGACTGTTACAATACCAGTGTAGTCAACTGTCTATGTGTTAACCTCTCTCACTATGACTGTTACAATACCAGTGTAGTCAACTGTCTATGTGCTAACCTCTCTCACTATGACTGTTACAATACCAGTGTAGTCAACTGTCTGTGTTAACCTCTCTCACTATGACTGTTACAATACCAGTGTAGTCAACTGTCTATGGGCTAACCTCTCTCACTATGACTGTTACAATACCTGTTGTCATGACGTTGGCCTGAGGAGTTGGTTTATGACAGTCATAAATACCTCTTCCCCCCTTTTTCCTCTCTCTACCCTACTAAGGTTACATTTGCAAAACCCTTGGTTAGCATAGAGATTCTGGGAACATCAGTAGGTGGGGGGAAATTAACTATATTCTGGTAATCCGAACAATTGAACATATGCGGTGGTACTTAATGAATATGATGTCAGTTCGGTTGTCATCTGAGACATTCTCATCAATGATACGATGACATAAACTCTACAGTGGAAAGTCTACACATCAGAGTTATCGGATTCACATGGAATTGTTGTTCAATTTAAATATTTGAATATGAAATGATTTGTGATGGGATGAAATGTGATTTTAGCTTCTAAAATGTGACATTTGGGTTTTCATAAGATAGGACTGCTCAATCAGTGGCCCTCCCCTGTGAAGGGACAAGGGCTATAAAACTTTTCAAACACACCCTCCTCTCCCTTCCTATATAAGCCCTTGACGACAACATAACTTCCTGTTCCGAGGATATGAGGGCGACAGTCCTATGTCAGAATGGTTCAGATAATAACTACAGAACGAAGCCAACATCAGCATGAGCTTTGGTTGTGAATGGATGAACTTTTGAATTCTTATTCACTACAGAAGTGATACCTCCTAGCTGTTGAGTTAGCGACCGCAGCTGCAAACGCAGGTTCGGAAGGAATAGACAGTATCCCGTCTATCACACAGCGACGTTACTACAACGAATCCAATTGACAACCAGAGACATTCTTCAAAGGACAGAGGACTCGGTTTGGCAACACCACCTTCCATCTACCACCAACCTACTGAAGCGCAGCTCAGAGTAAATATTTATTGCATTTTCCTTTTCCAAATGGGCAGTAATTTAGAGTGCATAAGATACTGTATTTACGATAGCACAGCTTTTTCCCTTTGTTCCTCAGTCTCCCGCTCTTTCACTCAACCCAGCCCCTTTTCCTTTGTTCCTCAGTCTCCCGCTCTTTCACTCCAACCCAGGCCCTTTTCCTTTGTTCCTCAGTCTCCTGCTCTTTCACTCAACCCAGCCCCTTTTCCTTTGTTCCTCAGTCTCCTGCTCTTTCACTCCAACCCAGGCCCTTTTCCTTTGTTCCTCAGTCTCCTGCTCTTTCACTCCAACCCAGGCCCTTTTCCTTTGTTCCTCAGCTCTTTCTCCAACCCAGGCCCTTTTCCTTTGTTCCTCAGTCTCAACTGCTCTTTCACTCCAACCCAGCCCCTTTTCCTTTGTTCCTCAGTCTCCCGCTCTTTCACTCCAACCCAGGCCCTTTTCCTTTGTTCCTCAGTCTCCCGCTCTTTCACTCCAACCCAGCCCCTTTTCCTTTGTTCCTCAGTCTCCCGCTCTTTCACTCCAACCCAGGCCTTTTTCCTTTGTGTAACAAGTTGTCATATCTGTTCCACCCGTTAGGGACGTTTTCCTTTATGACGTCATTTATGAAAGTTATAATTAATTGTGTGTATGTGAATTCTGTGTGATTAGTTGGGTTTAATTATTTATTTACTAAATACCCAATTTGTATTGCTGATTCAAATTGTTAGCCAGGGTTCTTGCAGATAACCAAGAATTTACAACTTTCAGATGAGACTGGAGTAAGATGAAGATTAATGTTGACTGCTATGGATGTAAAATACTACTAGGTCTTTAAGAGTTTATTCGGAAGATAACAGCTCTATAAATATTATTTTGTGGTTCCCGACTCTCTAGTTAATTACATTTACATGATTAGCTCAATCAGGTGATATTAATTACAGAGAAATTATGTTATAGAATAGCATGTCACATCACATAATCCGGCATAGCCAAAGAAACGACACTGTGTAGTCAACTGCAAACAGGGACAGTGTAACACCCCATGTTTTATATCTCAAAACTCTCACGACCAAAATGTTTTATTAGCAGCCAATGTTTACTTTCTTATTTGGGGCTTTGGCAGTCAACTGAAAAACATGCAAACAGTATTTCCGATTGTCTTCTCAACTCACCATCACTTACATTTAATGTGGGTCTATGACAGTCAAATTAGTCTGACATAATGTCTCTTATCTCACCAACACTAATGAGATGGGTGTGGCTTAATGTATGTTGCATCGGAGCTTCTCAAAGTCAGGAGGCGTGGTCGACAGAGCGCACCTCATCTCTGCTGTCACATCCAACCTGGATCGATATTTGGTTTGAATGCAGACAAAAGCACTGAATCCAGCTTCACACAGATATGAGCTGGCGAAGGGTACATTGAGTTGTACTGCCCTGAGGCAGACAGCAGGGTGTTCCCATTGAGTCAGGAACCAAAACTCCTCCGTAGTGATCTGTGAATGCGTTGTCTGTAGCATTCAGTCACATTACAGCTCGATCAGCTGTTCGATTTCACTTACTGGCATGTCAACTGAGCCAGGATCACAGTCAAAAGGATTGGGAAGTAGGTCCCAAAGTGCTCTTCCAAGCATTGGTTAGTGAGCCGTCATCACTGGTGTGGGACACTTACTGATGCTGTGTTCTGTTAGAAACATGCATAGCCGAGGGAAGTGGGAATGGTTCGCTTTAGAAAGACTCTCTCTCCAAAAATAATTCTTTCCTCTGAATCCACTGATTGTCACGATCGTCATAAGGGGTAGACCAAAATGCAGCGTGGTATTTTCTATCCTTTTTGTTTAGGAAGAGAAAACTCAAATAACAAAAACAACAACGCGAACAAACGAACCGTGAAGCTCAGAGAAGTGCTCACAGGCAACTATACCTAGACAAGATTCCACAAAGCACAATGGGAAAATGGCTACCTAAATATGATCCCCAATCAGAGACAAAGATAAACAGCTGCCTCTGATTGGGAACCATATCAGGCCAACATAGATATACAATTCCCCTAGATAACCCTCCACATAGCGAACAAGTGTGCGCCCAGTGATGTGGTTTGATGTACACTGAACAACAATATAAACTTAACATGTAAAGTGATGGTCCTATGTTTCATATGCACAAAAATCGTATTTCTCTCAAATGTTGTGTATAAATGTGTTTACGTCCCTGTAATTTCTGTCTGTAATGAAGTCCTTTTGGGTCCACCATGCCTGCGCCTCTGCCTGGTCATGTGAAATCCATAGATTAGGGCCTAATTCATGTATTTCAATTGACTGTTTTCCTTATATAAACTGTAACTCAGTAAAATCTGTGAAATTGTTGCATGTTGCGTTTATATTTTGGTTCAGTATATCTTCCAATTGAAGTGAACTGCTGCAGTATATCTCCGAGTTCTGTGCTCAGCTCTTTTGCTGCCAGTTGTTCTCGGTGTATCATACAATACGTCCATATGGCAGAGGGAGACACATTCCTAACTAGAGTGCAGAGGCCTGACCGCCGTCCCACCATAGATGGAGCTCCATCTGTGCAAAAGCCCACCAGTAGATCCCATGGAATCAGTTTTTCGTCAAAATAGCCACTCAGCACACTGAACATCCCCTATGCCCCCCGACATGTATAGCGAACAAAAGTAAGGGCCTCACAGTTAAAATCCATTTGAAGAGCATAAGCTGGGGAGTTTTTGAGTGGTTCAGTCAGTTTGCTCTTGATTGCTAGCAATAGCATCAATTTTTTGTTTGACAGCGCTATCTGACAAAGGTATTGATGTGAGTTTTTGGCCCCTGCCTCCCCACACATTGTTTCACCGTATAAATTGCGGCCGGTAATATCAGAGTCTCTGTAATAGTGTGTGGTTTCATAGCATAGCGAACCTAGCCATTCACCATGGGAATGATGACCACTGGTCCAATAGGGTTTATCTTGGGGGGGAGGTCTCCACTCACTAACCACTGCTCCAATAGGGTGGGGGTGGGGGGGTGGGGGGGTCGTAATGAGCCTACTGTACCTAGTCAATGCTCTTCAGGCCAGTACTATTATTAAGAAGGAGACCAGTTACTCACTCTAGGACGTCTCTGTTGAAGGGCTTCTTGCTGTTTCCCAGGAACTCTCCAATCATCTGCCTGCTCAGGCCCTTCCTCTGAAGCAGGAAGTGAGCCACACCTATGGGCGTGTCTGGGATGAAACCTCGTGAGATCAGGAACTGGAGACCCTTATCAGGGTTACTGACAGAGAAGAATAAAGAGGAGGAGAAATTAAATATTAAAATCCTCTTTATTTGGGTCAATATCATACAGTACACAAATCCTTCACATTTCATGCCCTCACATATAAAGGAGAGAGGGTAGAGAGGGGTAGAGAGAGAAGGGGGGTGAGGGAAGAGGCTGGAGGAGATTGTTATACGTGAGACCCCTGCTTGCTAAACAAGTTCCAAAATCACCAAGACTATGAAGATCAAAACAGTCTGGTGATGACAGTCTGGTGTGGAGGCTAGCGGTAAAACATGGTGTTAATGACAGTCTGGTGTGGAGGCTAGCGGTAAAACATGATGTAATGACAGTCTGGTGTGGAGGCTAGCGGTGATACATGATGTAATGACAGTCTGGTGTGGAGGCTAGTGGTGATACATGGTGTTAATGACAGTCTGGTGTGGAGGCTAGCGGTAAAACATGGTGTTAATGACAGTCTGGTGTGGAGGCTAGCGGTGATACATGATGTAATGACAGTCTGGTGTGGAGGCTAGTGGTGATACATGGTGTTAATGACAGTCTGGTGTGGAGGCTATGGTGATACATGGTGTTAATGACAGTCTGGTGTGGAGGCTAGCGGTGATACATGGTGTTAATGACAGTCTGGTGTGGAGGCTAGCGGTGATACATGGTGTTAATGACAGTCTGGTGTGGAGGCTAGCGGTGATACATGGTGTTAATGACAGTCTGGTGTGGAGGCTAGCGGTGATACATGGTGTTAATGACAGTCTGGTGTGGAGGCTAGTGGTGATACATGGTGTTAATGACAGTCTGGTGTGGAGGCTAGCGGTGATACATGGTGTTAATGACAGTCTGGTGTGGAGGCTAGCGGTGATACATGGTGTTAATGACAGTCTGGTGTGGAGGCTAGCGGTGATACATGGTGTTAATGACAGTCTGGTGTGGAGGCTAGCGGTGATACATGGTGTTAATGACAGTCTGGTGTGGAGGCTAGCGGTGATACATGGTGTTAA